>NC_084715.1:1868987-2172637 GCF_033807575.1 Cydia pomonella | reverse complement strand
ATAAGATCTAACAATGATCAGTACTCTATTTAAAATGGTCAAGTTAAAGCAAACACAACTTGAATAATAATAATAAATAATAATAAATTCTTTTATTTCAGATACATGCGATCCATAATTATAATGCGATAATAATTTAGAAATTAGGTTGAAATCGCTATTTCATGCATAAATCTTTAAAGAAATTTAGCCGTACATACGAGTCAGTGAATTTACTAAGAATTGATTAAAGAAGTATTGTGTGAATTCCTTGTTGTTAGGCTCCCTTTGTCATTTATATACACGATGTTTACTTATGGCAGGTGACTAAATATCTGTATATATATTTTTCATCACATTTGCTCGAAAAAGATCTTATTCATGCAGGTATACTGAAGGACAAAGGCCTATATTGTTCCCACGGGAGTTACAGATTGTGAAATCATCATTATCATCATCTGCCTGCGCCATTTCCCATCATCTGGGGTCTCCTTGTCCGTTTTCTCCATTCTGGGAGATATTAGGCGATATCTGGGTTCATATTTGCTTGTTTCAGGTCGTTTTGAACCGTCTTTAGCCAGTGGCGGAGGTCTTTCCGCGCCCATGCTTCGTCGATGGTATGTCTAGGGCTACTCGCGCCATGTGGTCATCAGAACGCCTGAGGATGTGTCCATACCAGCGCAAAAAAAAATCTAGGACTTATTCAACAATGGGGGCGATTTTGAAGCTACCTCTGATATATTCGTTTCTGATTTTGTCCAGCCTGGTGACGCCCGCTGACCAGCGTAACATGCGCATCTCAGTGGTGTGCAGCTTAGTGAGATGTTTCTTTGTAGAAGCCCAGCACTCTGTTCCATACAAATTAGCGGGACGGATCGCGGTTCTGTAGCGTTTCCCTTTGGTTCTTAGGGATTGTGAAAAAAAAGGGAGTTATCGCCTTCGTATGGGTGTGGCACTAAGACTAGGTATTGCTGTGTGTGAACCCCAACAGTCTGTGTTCGGGGCTGTAGTCCAAATAAATGGTCACCACGGACTGGGCTGCGTACGTTGCGCCGGTAGGTTCTCCAGACACCAGAGCATTAACGAAATTATTCATCGTGCACTGGTGTCTGCGAATCTAAATGTACCACCAGCCGTAAAAGTGCATGGCGACATTATCAATGAATTCATTCATGATTGATCCATGCAATTACCATGTATCTTGGAGCCCCAAGGCTTGAACAGGATATTAAATTTGTAAAAGGCTCAAAACATTAATTAATAGTTATCGAGAATAGTTGATAGTTTCACTTGAGCACGGAAAATGTTTTTATACGCCGTGTTTTTTTTTTTATTTGCGTTAATTTCGAGGGTGCATTCCTGAGCTTAAATTAAGTAACTTTCTCAAAGACACCGATATTCTAATTAACTCGATTTTGGAGATAATCAATCATTAATGTTTATCTTATTAACGCTCTTACGAGCGTGTACACAGCGTGTGCCTTAGGGCCTGTTTACTTATTGATTAGTGTTTAGTGCGAGTTCATACATTTGCTACTAAACGTAAGTACTATCTCGGACGATCGACGTTCGAAATGACATTAATATGTCACAGTTTTCAATTGTTTGGTTGAGTTAAATGTAATGCCCGTGTTACAACAACGCTATATGCAACATTTATTAGTTTTTATAAAAATAAAAATAGTAAAAAAAAAACAAAAAAAGTTTTTTTTGAAAATTAACTATGCCATTTAGTTTCCTTAAACGTACTTACCGATACCCCGAAGTTAACGAAATTCAATAAAAACACGGTGTATATGTTCACAAGTTTGAAAAGAGCGTGTATTATTTAATATAACTTATAACATTTTCTGAAATATAATGCCAATTATTATTTTATACTACATGCCAAAAAGTTAAAATGCCACTTTATCGATTTGTTGCTACGATATTATGCCATAAACTGCTATTTTCGTGCCACAAAGTTCAACGAAAAAACAGTTTTAGGTCACTCGTGCAGTAGACATTGTTTTAATGTAACTTGTATATTTTAATAAGCGAAGGTCAGTTCTTATCTTAAACGATTGCATAATTTTTAAAGCTTAGACGACCACTGATTATGCAGCTACATGTAGTAGTAGTAAAACACTTTATTGTACAAAAAGAAACATAAAACAGGAAAGAACACACATCATTTGTACAAAGGCGAACTTATCCCTTTCAGGGATCTCTTCCGCATGTAACAGGCATTTATGGAACCTAGGCAGAAAATAAATCAGATTAAGCTAGGTGCCTTAGGTTCAGAAAGGGAAATTTTTGTAACGTACCGCTTTTTAGAGTTTCATAGTAATTAAGAAACCCTTATAGTTTCGCCATGTCCGTCTGTCCGTCCGTCCGCGGCTTTGCTCCCAGATCGTTAGTGCTCATCAATGGCAGCAGACCGGTAAAATAAAAACAACAAAAATTTTGGATACTTCCCATACAAAATAATATTTTTTGGATTTTTTTTTTTTGCTTTGACGCAATAGTGTGGGCTATTTTTGATAAAATTAATGTTTTCGGAAATAATCGCTCCGAAAGAGAAAAAATGTGTCCCCTCTCTAACTTTTGTACCATGGGTCCAAAAAATATGAAATATATCATGAAACAAAAGCTTAGTAAATACTTTCAATTAGAACTACAGCGAACATGATGGGTCCAGCCCATTTTTAGTTATTGTAAAAAATCTTCTCTTAGTAAAAATGCATACAAAGCGCTGTGAGTGCGAAGGTCTGTACCTTGGCCAGCCAAGAAAGTGGTTTACCACTTTTCGACCCTATTACTTGGCAAATAGAGTCGAAATGTGTTAAACCACTTTCTTGGCTGACTGTACTACTCCCTTATGCTTGTAATATACATGATTCTTACTAATTAATAGGCCATACGGACCTGTTCTGACAGCATGATAACTACGAAACCCTACAATGAGCATGGCCCGACATGCTCTTGGCGAATTTTTTAAATGACAATATGGCTGCCATAAATGAATTAGCAATATTGTGGATTTTCTTATTGATCTAATACTGTAATAATAAATAGGGTACAACTGTTATAAAACCCTGACATGACTAAGTACCGGCCAGAGGTCGCGTTTCCCGGGAAAATCTTGATACCGCGAGCTAGGATTTTTCGCGCACGATACAGTGACATCTAGCGGGTAATTTGACAACTACAATTAACTCCTTGCAAATAAAATTAGGAAATACAAAGTATACACGGTTTAACACGAGGATCGCGAAAGAATTTAACCACGCACTTCTCAGGCCAAATGGAGGAAAAAATGTTATATGATAAATGAATACGTATATTTATAAAATGTTTTTTTTTTTTCAATGTATTTGTTAAGTTACATTTATGGTAAAAATGGCACTGAAAATGTTTTTTTACGATTTTTTTTTGTAAAACCTAGTTTTTGCAAAGGTTACTTCGACTTGTCACTTTTGAAATCTATCAATAAGGATATTTAGACTACGCCCTATGGAAGGTACAGGCCAGGAACAGAAACTCCTTAGGCAGAATTGTTGTAAAAGTGTCCAGCGGTCAGCTATAAATAATAGTTCCAAATCTCTCTAGAGTAGCGCTAGAGTAGCTAAGAACCTAATAGGCGTTATTGACGGAGTGTTGTGCGCTGTCTATGATTTGATTTTTTTGTCAAGTATTCTAGGTATTGTAGCGCCACCTATTTAAGGTTTTTTGATGACACTTTTTGGTACATGGAGATTTAATTCCTTACCTCCACCTTCCATACTACGCCCCATAATGGCATCATCATAAGTTACAATAAGAAGGTGTTTTTTTTTTATTCGTATTAACTCTCAAACTGCGGCGAAATCCAGAAAAGGCAATTTATTTATAAGAAAATATGTCATTTTTGTCTCTAAATGTGATCAGGAATACACTGTCAAAATCTTTCGGTTTCCTCATGTTACACCGTGTATACATACAGAGGTTTGACAAAATAAGTAGCAGAAATGGTATTAAGTTTCATCGAACGTTTATGACCCGGTTAAATTTAGTAAATATAAATAATATAACGCCAACTATTATAAATTTTATAAACGTGTTCTATGTCCTCGTTTACTTGAGAATACAAGCAGATGTACCGGAGGTTTCTCAACAAGGCTTCTGCTATAATATGGATAATTGATTAATCCAAGGAAACCTCACGGCGGTTGAGGCTCTTAAGGCTGTTTAGTATACATATTGACAACATAAAGTACATACATATATACACCGTGGGCCAATTAAACCCGACAGATTTAATCACGCATTCCTGAGGTCATAAGGAGCAAAAAATGTTATATGAGTTTTGGCCGAATTTTTGCCGAAAAAAAAAAATTCCTTTTGCGTTTTCTGTACACGACACGTTATTTATTTTTACACTTGGGTGAAAAAAAATCATTACAACGAATAAGTAAAGTTTTTTTTTTATTTACAGACTAAAATTGCGAGTTTACTTTAAAACTTTAATATCTGTCAGTAGGTATGTCTAAACCAAGTCACATAGTGGCAGCGTCACAGCTAAAAAGGCGTTTTTGACTAAGTTATAAAAGAAACAAATTTTCACAGAAATTGTCATTATCTCTAAAACAAGACCGATTTCAGAAAACATTGTATGACATTTTAGTCTCTAAATGCGGCCAAGAATACACCTTTGAAATCTGTCGGGTTTAATTAGCCCACGGTGTATATACATATGCTCGGCATTAGACTTCAAGACCGAGTGAGGAATGTCGAGATCCGACGCCGCACCAAGGTGCGAGACGTGGGTGAGGTCATTACCAAGCTGAAATGGAATTGGGCGGGACATGTTGCTAGGCAGAGTGATGGCAGGTGGACCAAAATGTTGACAGATTGGTGGCCGCTTTCGGAAGAAAAGCGCCTGGCGTCCGTTGGCTCGTTGGGTGGACGTCATCCGAAAAATCGCGGGACACTTCTGGATGCGACTAGCCCAGGACCGGGATAAGTGGCGACAATACAAGTCAAGGCGCGCGTCTTCGTGAATGACACGATCTTTTTGTAGAACAAGAAATGCTGTTGTCATAAAATAGACAACGGCTTTTTATAGGTGCATTTATTAATAATATTTGATTTTACTATGATATGTTATGTTATAAGTATGTAACTTTACTTTTGAGTGGCATTAACGTGAGAAACTTCATTCAGTTCTTGTCTGTCTGATTTAATTTCATGTCTTTTACTTATTTATATAAGAATTCAAGTCTTGGAGACCCTTTACATACCTAAGGATATTTTATTAATCTTTTTTTAATTACTTATATTTTATCTCTGTCACTTAGAGACTTTTCCATCTCTAAAGAATGTTAGTATTTGTTATTTGTATTTTTTTATCATAGTTTTTTTTGTGTAATTCGGCATTAAGAGACTGTATACATCTCTAATAAAGTATCTAGTATTTCATTGATTCCATATTTGTTATTTTTATTGATTGTAAAAATGTTACATGTAAAAGTGCCCCTGCGGCCTATTTGCTCAATAAATGTTTGTTTGTTTGTTTGTGTGCAACGGATCTTACTGATAGGCCTCGAAAATTACGTAATTCGGTTTAAAGAATCTTTATTGCTGTCTAAGAAATTACAGAAATTTCACTTAAATTAACAGGATTTTAGCGTCTAATTTCTAGACACTATTTGAAAAGTCTGACACCGCGCCCGTGCCGTGACTGGCTAGTCTACAAGTCTACAACACATCAACAACTCGACCTTAGCGTGATGGCGTGAACGAAGTAAACATTTCGCACGCTTTGACTTGCTATTCCCACCACTGGCCGGCTACAGTACAATCGACTAAGTGCCATTTGCACCATTCCACTAACAGCGCGACTTACGTGGGCGATGACTCGTGAATGCGACGCGACGAGGTGCGGCGCGGCGGCCCGACGGCATTCGGAGATCGCCCACCTAGGACACTTCCATAGGTATCAAAGGATTGAATTCACCCGCGCCGCGCCGCGCCGCTTCGCGTTCGCGTTCGCGAGTTATTCGCTCAGGTAAGACACTGCCTAACCCGGGGTTAACCGGTTAAACCTGGAGTTACCTTGGTTACCAGTACAATTTGACACTGGGTTAACGGGTTAACGGTATGTAATTTAAGTTTTACCACGAAATGAATGATTTATGATTATGATCTTTTAAAATCGTCACTTAACCTTTTGACCGCCAAGAACACGTTTTTTTTGGACGTTTTCCTTCTTTCAATTTTATCTTCTTATAGTTAAGTTAATTCAGGTCCATTGCAACAAAATTAATAATTATAATGTATAACGTTTTCGGCACTGTATTGTCAATATTAGATGTAATATTTTCAAATGGAAGTTTGTGCCGTAATAAAGAGAAAAAACACCTAAAGGCGTCGTTACTAGTCGCGCCTACAGCTACATCTACACCTACAGGTGTTATGGCGGACGCTGTTATAGTAACCTTCACACTTTCGAGTAAGGTTTATATTAGCTTCTTTGCGCCCGGGAGCTCGGCGTTTGGGTGATGTTTGTGGTTAAAAAAGTAAATTCCACCAGCTAGGTAAACTCAAAATTTACATCAATTTACTTACCTACTCTTGTGGATAAAATGATTCTTTTTCTCAACAGTTTTCGAAGAATAAAAAGAGCCTTTACGACCTGATGAAAATATTATTATTCGGGGATCATACTTACAATGGTTTAGTTTGAGGCGAGTAATCAGTTAAGTGATATAGAGTATATTATTCTTGGCGTGCGCCCTGTCTCAGGGGTGAATTATACGAAATATGCGCGGCATTTTGCAATACTTTAACATTTTTATTTACAAAATGAAGTTTTTAAGTGGAAAATTGTTGACACTTATGAGTTTTTGTAGGCGGGTCGACTGACCTTATTACGAAGCACACCCTAGTAATGTCTGGGGTGTTTAAAGTAAAGTACCTGGGCGACCGAGCTTTGCTCGGTTATAACTATTTATTGTAATATGGTGGTGTATGGGTGATAATCTTGAACATATAAAAAAAAAAAAAAGTTAGTCATCGGGCGAGATTCGAACCCGTAACACTCGTTTAGCAGTCCGCGTCTTAACCCCCATATACCAAATTTCAGCGAAATCGTTAGAGCCGTTTCCGAGATCACAGAAATATATATATATATACAAGAATTGCTTGTTTAAAGGTATAAAATAAGATGTAAGTATAATGACAAAATGTGACTTTAAAGAGTCCGTCTGAGCTAGCTAGGTCTGCACCTTGCACCTACTTTGACGTTACGGAGTGTGGGAATGCCACCATTTATAGTTATATTTTCATGGAAAATTTGATTGTTATTATGACACGTCCAGACTTTGCCATTGCAAAGTCTGTGCAGGGTAAACATGGTTTGACTGATTAGTTATGGACGTTTCTTCAATCAAAAACGTCAGTTTTGACACTGATGGATCAGGTTCCGATTTTGTCCTGTCTGGCCTAGTGGATAGTGACCCTGCCTATAAAGCCGATGGTCCCGGGTTCAAATCCTGGTAAGAGCATTTATTCGTGTGATGATCACGGATATCTGTTCCAGAGTCGTGTTTTCTATGTATTTAAGTATTTATAAATATATATATTATATATATCGTTGTCTAAGTACCCACAACACAAGCCTTATTGAGCTTACTGTGGGACTTAGTCAATTTGTGTAATAATGTCCTATAAGTAATATTTATTATTTATTAATATCCATTACTAATCTAGATCTATTTCATATCCTGTTATTAAAATCAGAATATGCCTGTGACTGTAACATAGGTTTATACTGCTAAATTGGTCAGAGATGTATCAATATAAATGGGTCAAAACTTTCGAAAAACCCCGGTATATTTTATGTATATACCTATTACAAAAGTCCACATGAAAATCGTATGTGGTTTTAAGTTTAATAATATTGTCTGAATAAATAAACGTTATTATTATAACGAATACGTACGTCACGTTGCGATATCGAATAAATTGACACTAGGGGTTCTGAACACAAAAAATCACGAGAATCGTTAAAGAATTGTAGAGGAGAACATCTGGACATACGAAGCAAAATGCCCCAGTTAAAGTGGACCCCTTCGCAAACGCTTCGGTCAAATATTTAATATTTCATATCAATTATAATCGTCGGTTCTAATTTTATATACCTATGATAGTATTCTCATTTTCGATCTAGATATAATCTATTATACCCCTACAGGGCACCACCTATTAAGAAGTTTTGTAGGCCACTCAGGTGAACAGCCTATTGGTCGTCGAACCCACACACCCCATTATAAACCTTAACACGTTGCAATAAGATTCACGATTATTCAATTAACTGTCAGGCATATTCAAATTTTAATCATAGGATATGAATTCAATCTGGATCGGATCTCATTCATTAATTCTTTTAAAATTACGGCTTCAGTCCAGTCGGACTATTTCGCCGTATCAAGGTATTAGGAGCTTTAAATACGATTAAAATTGTACGGTTAGTACAAGACAGTGTACGGTGATTTTATCAGCTCTTGTAAAGCGATAGCTGGACTTTACACGTAGCACGTGGACTACCGGCCGTTGACTCCAAAATGGTGGTAATACGCGTTTCAATATTAATTCTCAATTTACTGCACACTACTACATTAGTTTACTGTAGGTATAAGCTATCGATATTACACTTTAAACAATATTAATGTGCAAAAAACAAAGGAATTTATCACGAAGCGTGAATATCAAGATGGCGCACGATCGGATCTGTTAGTGTCAATTTTTTTTTCCTTCTGGCTTTCCCTGCCAATTTGCACAGGGTGAATTCGCCAATGTCGCTATTGACTTTGAGTCTTTGACACGTGATGAGAATGTTCAGTACAATATTTAGAACTTGTGGAAGGATGTGGTGTCATAATTTACGTTTTTTGTTAAAGATATGTTACTTTTCATACTGACAGATCCGATCTACATTTAATCCAGATCGAATTCCTATCCTATAATTAAAATTAGAATACGCCTGTGTGTCGTCGAACCGGCATTAATATTAATCGTGTCCACATTGCATTTTACAAATGTTACGGGGAGTTAGCCTCTATTTGTATAGTAAAAAGGGTTAGATAGGCGTGTAGGAGTTAAATTGTGCTAGTTCCATTGGTGTTGGGGACGCAGTATGATCTATTCACGATAATGGAGACCAGAGACTGATAAATAATAGACTGGCAGTTTAGACCGATACGTTTCAGTATAGTATGTTATTTATATAGTTTTTTCCTTAATAATTATTCTGTTATAAAAGTATATTTAATGTCAAAATTAAAATTGTTGTTTTAATATTCGTATGTCACGTGATTGAAAACGCCAGTTACCATTTTTTTCACTATAGCAGAAACAAGCGTTAAATTTGTACCACTGCACATTTGACGTTTCTTTCCATAGTTTCTTTATAACTGTTATTATGACGTCATTACGATAATGGCCGCTGCCTTTTTGGCACAAACATAATTCGTTTAAATTAAAAAAAAATCTTTGCATATAAAATACTAGTTGGCTATTGAAGCTATACGAAATTAAATTTATAAATATGTATATTTGAAAAAAAAAAAATTGAATGTTGACTACCTGCACTAACTGTTGCACGTACCTATATGACTGTTGTGTGTATAACGGCCTTCTAGCCTAGTAGGCAGAAATGAAAAGTAGGACAATGACAAGTAGGGCCAAACAATAGAGGCCGTGCGCGTTGGAGGGCCTGCCATCTTGTGGCCTGAACCGGAAACTTAAACCTTACATTGATATTTCACGCGAAAGCAGGGGCTGCCCTCTACAACTCACCTACGTTTCTTGTGCATTGCATGTTCTGCCATCTTGTGACCGACATTGGGGTCTTAAAGTAGACATTTATTTTATACTTCGCATTAATTAACAGGGGCCACAGGGGCTCCTATGCTGCTCCCGTTGTTCATGTACGCTCACTATAAGTGCTTTTTTTGCTACAAAAAATTCCTTTTCATTCTCGTTCGGTTATCTCCCCCCTTGTCACCTCACTTTTCACACTACATGGAGATTGACAGTCCTGACTATAAATATCTCTGGTAGGCATATTCTGTTGTTTGTGGAGCTTTGTCTCTGTCATGGCATATAGGATATTAGGACTTAAAGCTAGTATTACAGTCAGCGTCAAATACTTCGTAGCAGTCAAAGTGGCCAAATAGTTCGGTACACTATACTAAATATATGGTGTACCGAACTATTTGGCTACTTTGACTGCTACGAATTATTTGACGCTGACTGTACCTAAAGTAGTGTAGGAAAGTCTTGTTTTACTGGTCATATGTCTTGCAAGAAAGTATGGTCGAGTTTGGTACCAAATGAAAGTGCTCGGTTTACACATTTATAAAGTTTTTACATTTAACTTTTATTTAGTTTCAATCGGTCTACATAGTTTTTGGCAAACCGCGAGTTCTCAGTTCAGAGCGAATTACTAGTTTAATGAATTACTGCCATTATTTGTGATTTACCTATTACTGTACGCAGTGGCGGGTTAAGACCAAAATTTTATGTAACCAAGGTCTATTTAGCCCCTCTGGTGGCGAAAAAAATAACGAACATTTTTACGTTTTGTCCGAGATATATTTATTTGAGGAGCGAGGCCCCTCGGAACGCCTAACGCCGCCACTGACTGTACGAATACTCTATACGCCTACATGAAATACCCTATAATTATGGTGAAGTGTAATGAATTAAATTAGCATAATAAATACACGCCTCCTTCCGTGTAGATATAATTAAACGATTCACTTAAGTAAATTACTGTAAAAGTCGATGGTCATTATTGTAGTTTGCCGCTATACTTAATATTATTTTAAAGCAACAATAATTAATTTGTTATATACAGGAAGATGTAGTTTTCAAATAATAATTAATTTATCACACAGGATGTTTATTTAGTCACCTTCAATAATTTACGGGCAGAATATACAGGGCGTCCCAAGACTATGGGACATCAAGGGAAAGTACCTTAAATATCGTAGATAGGATATTTTGCTGAAAGAAGACTTTATTTTATTTTTAAAAGTAAGTAATATTGCATTCAAAGAATTTCTGAAATATTTTTGAAAATTGCTTTGGGAATTAAACCGAATCTTGAATTTTTTTTATCTTTGAATGCAGTATTACTCCGTTTTGAAAATAAAATAAAGTCTCCTTTTAGCAAAATATCCTATGTCTTATATTTAAGGTACTTTCCCTTGATGTCCCATAGTCTTGGGACACCCTGTATAGGTCATACTGAGCAACTTTTACTATGAGACCAACCCCGAAAACGCGAAAAAAAATTTACTCCCCCTCCCTTAGAGAATTTCAAGGTCAGACAGCCAAAATGTATGAAACAGCCATTTTTTTTTCACGATTTAGGGGTTAGTCCCATAGTAAAAGTTGCTCAGAATGACTTATATATTCACCCCGTAAATTATTGCATGTGACTAAATAAACACATTGTATACGGCGTCATAAAGCCGCTCCCATACAATCTGTGAGATACGTTAGTTTTCGTTGCCAGAAATTGTAACACAAAGAAGTAAAGCGAATAGAAGTTTTACATAGAAAACTTCGCCTCTAATTTCTTTCGAATTTCGGTTATAAAATTGGAGTTCTACTTTTTGTGTTAAGATGGAAGTACACCACCTGACCGTCCATACAAAAAGAGAAAAAGTTTTTCCACTTCTAAATATTTTCCATTCTCCATGATTTAAGTATGTTATTGACGCAATGAAAAACTAGGTTTACTTATAGGTTTTCCTTAAAAAAAATTTTTTTTCATTAAATCGAAACCTATTAGGGTTGGCACAACTTGACGTCCCTTTGCGTGCATCATCAGTGGCCACTGCATCCCTGACGGATGATTGTTGCAAGAGCTGTGTCAAAAGCGGTTGAGACGGCCAATGCATTTCCGCTTATCGGCCCGATTCGAAGAATGATTAAGATACGTTTAAGATCTTGGAAAGATCGACAACTAAACGACATGTCAAAATTGACGTTTATTTCGATTCCGCTGTGGACATTTCTAAAAAGGGGATAGAAGTTTATATGTGGTACGAGTTTTCTTTTAAGCTAGGAACTTGAAACTTGGTAAACGGGCATTACTTCTATATTCAAATAGACGACTTTTTTTAAATTGATTCTCTAAGTTAGTGAACCACCAACCAACGACCAACGGTTGTAAGTTTGCATCGGGAACGAATTTTTTTGTAAATAGTGATCTTGAAATATTGTAAAAAGACACAATAATAGGAAACAAGAAAAGTGATTTCAGCGTTTTTAGAAATTAATTCCCCAAGGGAGTTAAAATGGCGTTCAAGTTTGTATTAATCCCCTAAATTGGTGAAAAACGGGTTTAAAGTTTGCATTCGATTGGAATAGTGGACTTGAAAATCTTCTTAAGGGATTAATAGGGATTATATCGAGATTTTTTTTTTACTTAGGGGCTTGAAACTTCGTAGCATGTGTCAGACAAATCTCATGCGTTGTATAATTATTAACAAGTGATTAACCGTCCCTACCGCTGCATAATGTTCTATACTATATAACCACCAATATACATTCAAATCCACGCGTACAAAGTCGCGGGCAACAGCTAGTATTGTATATTGTATTGTATTGTATTGTATTGTATTGTATTTATTTATTTGCAAAGAATAAGTAGCTACAAAAGTGTCTTAGGTGGTAAGTAACAGTTGGTTGCTTATTCTGCTATTTGTACTAAACAGATTGTACTAGCATGCAAAAATCTTAAAACTACTACAAATCTGGCCGTATATCTTCAGAGAGGAAATCATTTATAGTATAATAGCTTTTATCAGATAATAGCTTCATTAATTTGTTTCTAAATCTATGTACAGGCAGTTCTCTTATAGATTTTGGTAATTTGTTAAAAAGTTTCATGCACATAACGAAACAATGGTTCGAATATAATGCTGTCCTGGGAACACAATATAGAAGCAAGTAGTAAGTACAATGTCAGGCCACGACCACCGGCTGTTAGGGCATAAATCCAGTAATCTCAGCTGGTCATAAACATGCGAACAACAGACTCCATTTGCATATTACATGCCAAGGGCATATTTTAAAAACAAGTACACTCATGTTACCAGCTTCAGCGCATTCCAGAATGTGTCGGGTACGTGGCGCAATTTCTTTTTCACATCACCTTCGGAAAAGGTCATTTTCCTGCTAGAAGGGATCAAAATGGCACTTTTCTTCCCTGCTAGGAGGAAACAAAGTGACACTTTTCTGTTCTGTTAAAAATAGCGTGATTTTTAAAAGAAATTGTTTGCTATTTTCTTACCTTTAATAATATTTTGAATCATAATCACTTCCTCATATTAAATTAATGAATCCTTCGCTTCGTTCAGGATTCCAAGTACGCCTACGCCGTAAAAATGTCATTTCTATTTGTGACACTTCTAATAAAGTTTAATAGAAGCCGATATTTGTTTTATTAGTTAAAAACTCTTGCGGACATTTACAAACCATGATAACGTTTGATAACTTCGAATACTTACGGAATACTAAATTTAATATGATTTGCATGTAAATAAATACTTTAAACACAGTGTAAATTTGCCATACGATAAATAGGTAAATTATAACTTAGCTTCAAATTCAACGGCGTAAGTACTTATTGCCCGACAAAGTAAAGTCAGACCAAGCTAAGTTGGCAGCGATTTTGATAGCACAGATTGTGCCAGTGTTATTTTAAACGTCAAACGTCTATGAGATTATGCCGTTTACTTAACACTTTTACAGTCTGTGCTATGAAAATCTACTTTTTTAGATTCCGTATTCAACTAGGAACCCTTATAGTTTCGCCATGTCCGTCTGTCTGTCTGTCTGTCTGTCCGAAGCTTTGCTCCGTGGTCGTTAGTGCTAGAAAGCTGAAATTTGGCATGGATATATAAATCAATAAAGCCGACAAAGTCGTACAATAAAATATAAAAATTTAATTTTTTTTAGGGTACCTCCCCTACACGTAAAGTGGGGGTGAATTTTTTTTTGCTTCAACTCTACAGTGTGGGATATCGTTGGAAAGGTCTTTCAAAACTAATAGGGGTCTTCAACAAACATTTCTTGATAAAGTTATTATATTAGGAGAGAATTGCTCCGAAAGAAGAAAAAAATAAAAAATAAATAAATAAAAATATGTGTCCCCCCCTTCTAACTTTTGAACCATAGGTCCAAAAAATAGGAAAAAATCTTGGAAGTAGAGCTTAAGACAGACATTAAATGAAAACTATAGCGGATATGATCAGTTTAGCTGTTTTTGAGTTATCGCAAAAAGTTTCCCCTTCATAGTAAAAAGACGTACACCCACAGTTCATCCCTTGGTTAACAATCTACCATACTTTAAGCTCCAGTTTAGCTTATTGTGACGGAAGAGTAACTACGGAACCCTACTCTGAGCATGGCCCGACATGCTCTTGGCCGGTTTTTTTTGGAATCTCCCTACACTTTTATGAGGAGTGAAGTCAGGAAATTATAACCTAAACCTAACCATCCAGACCTTATGTCTTTGTAATAAGGTTTACCTACATATTGTTATTTGTTTGGACGATGGTATGAGGTTCGTAGAAATAATGGAATGCAACAGCATTTATAAAGTATTTTGCGTTAATAAGTTCTAGTAAATGGTATGAAACGATTACCTAATTATATGTAGTAGTTTGCTACCGAGAAAAGCGTATTTACGAAATATAAATCAGCGGCATTTTTCTCTCTTTTATTCCAATTAAGGCGAAATAAGAGTGACAGAAAAAGACTGGGACTGAAAAAGGCAATTTGCAAATTTCGGTTTTCGCGGTAGGTAGGCTTTCAGCAAATCATCTTCGACTTCCACAGGTGGAAGCAGTGACTAGATATAGTTCGTATCATCCGCGATGACACGCAAATTTGTCAAATGTAACCTTTAATAACATGACATTATTTACAAGTCAAGGCACACGTCTTCGTGAATGACACGATCTATCGGCCTCTACTATTCAAGAATTATGGTTTTTTGAAGTAGATTTCTGTACGTGTTTATGGAATTCTAAAATTACTCACTAGCGATTTTAATTAAAGGCATCTTAATAAGTAATCCAGTACAGCAGCTCTAATGAAATAAAAACACAATAATCACTTTTATTCTAAAACAATACTTTCACGATTAACCACAATATATTGAGCCAATTGACGCGACCAACTAGATTTAAAATAACGTCGTTTTGATACTGGTAACTATATTAAATAACTTGAAGTTTATATTCACTCGCATATGTCATATAAATAAATTATAATTATAATTACATGTAGTATATGTAAATATTTTGATGACCGGTTTAGCCTAGTGGGTAGTGACCCTGCCTACAAAGCTGATGGTCCCGGGTTTAAATCCTGGTAAGGGCATGTATTTGTGTGATGATCATGGATATTTGTTCCTGAGTCATGGGTGTTTTCTATGTATTTAAGTATTTATAAATATTTATATATTATATATGTCGTTTTCTAAGTACCCTCAACACACGCCTTATTGAGCTTACTGTGGGACTTAGTCAATTTGTGTAATAATGTCGTATAATATTTATTTATTTATAAGCCTAGCAGGCTTTTGAGCAAATACCTTGGCTTGGGAATCCTAGGGCACTGAAGGAGAAAGTTAGCAACCTGAAGACTGCTAGGTTTCGTGGAGGAGCTGAGGTGGCTAGAGTAGTGCTACCTCGTTTCACGCAAAGTAGGCACAATGGTTGTCGATTTGCGGAAAATGCCCAGCATAACTATCTATATGTTGTAGAATTTAAGCATTACTAAAATTAAGTACATGTATTTGTTGAAAGCATAAAATTAAGTACCTGTATTTGTAGAAAGCATAGAATTAAGTACATGTATTTGTTGAAAGCATAAAATTAAGTTGGAATATTGCATACACAGCGGCACTCATTGAAGTACTTAAAGCATCTTATTTTTATGATGTTGAAGGTTAAATATATTGCCTAGTTTCCGCATTGCATAACTTGGCATATTTTTCATAGATTAGATTAGATTCATTTATTTCTTATTGGAAATGTACATTATATTATGGGGCTACAGTATGGGGTTCTTCAAAAAAGGAGTGTACAGGTTTTTAAAGGGTCGGCAACGCGCATGTGATGCCTCTGGTGTTGCAGGCGTCCATAAGCTACGGTGACTGCTTACCATCAGGCGGGCCGTATGCTTGTTTGCCACCGTCGTGGTATAAAAAAAAAATATTTTATATGTCAAAATAAAATGCAATCACAAAAAGATCGTTACAACACAATAACAACAATAATAATAATAACTACGAATCGGAATAAAATAAAACAGTAAACAAATAAAAAATATATATATAAAAACACTTTCTATAAATAGAAATATTTGTCAAAATAATTAAGAATATAAAAATAAAAAATACAGCTAGAGGACAACCTACTAAATAAATCTGTTACCGATAAGTCAGTCATAGATTAATAATTAAAAGATCTTACTGATGACGACCGGTTTTGCCTCGTGGGTAGTGACCCTGCCTAGGAAGCTGATGGTCCCGGGCTCAAATCCTGGTAAGGGCATGTATTCGTGTGATGAGCATGGATATTTTGTTCCTGAGTCATGGGTGTTTTCTATGTATTTAAGTATTTATAAATATTTATATATTATATATATCGTTGTCTAAGTACCCTCAACACAAGCCTTATTGAGCTTACTGTGGGACTTTGTGTAATAATGTCCTATAATATTATTATATTACTTATACCGAGAAATATCAAGACTGCAAATCATTTACAAATCAGTACATACTTTTTCTATGGCATATAGTTAGTACTTACTTAATAATTAACGGAAACTATAGTATAGAGTGCCAAAAATAATAAAAAACTACCAATATATCAAAGGAGATATCTAACGTGTTTTGTATTCCGCGGTAGCTATCTTTTTTTTTTTTTTTATTTAGGAAACAAACAGTCACATATTAATATATATATATAAGCTTAAGTGATAACAAACAGAACTTTAGTTCCATTGAAAAAGAATACATAGTAACTTACAGATCGAAACATGGAAGGTGTTAGGCATCTTCTTGTCTGTCACGCATACAGGGACTTCAAAACATCAAACAATCAATCATCTTCAAACATTCTATCTTCTTATACAATGGACCCGGGTACGTCCTTTGGACCCGGGTACGTCCTTAAACTACGTCCAAAAGAGAGGTATGGGCATTGTGAATGTAATCTCGCTTTGTGTGGTAGGGCACAGCCAGTGGATGTCATTCCAGATCTAGAGCAGAGCCCAACTGGAGAAGTACCTCCACCTTACAGAAAACAGCAGCCAAATAACACTATACCCTACTCATAGTGTTGTGTTCCTACCGGTGAGTAAGGTTGCCAGAGGTCAATGAGGGGGGGCGGATTTAGGGTCGGCAACGCGCATGTGGCTCCTCTGGAGTTGCAGGCGTACATAGGCTGCGGAGGCTGCTTACCATCAGGCGGGCCGTATGCTTGTTTGCCAAGGAGTAGTATAAAAAAAAAAAACAATGTTAAGAAAAATATCTAAAACGTCAAGGTAACATCGATAACAGACATGTCGATATTTTATTTTGTCAATCACTTTATTTTGCCACAAACACTTCTTAGTCTGCTCATATCAGTGCTTAACAATCATCTAATTATGCCTTTGTGTAACCCTGATAATTTTTTATTGCCAATAATTATTGTTTGCCAGTTCGCCAGTTTGCTGGCGAAAACCGTTTTGTATAATCTCTGACTTTGTCAGGTTCAATCTTTAAATGTGAATAGACGTGAGTAACAGAGTTAATTTTTCTTCGTCTTTATAAATAAAATAAAAATAAAAAAGCCTTTATTTCTTACAGAGTTAAATTTACACTAATATTATATTTAATTACAAAAAGTAGTTGTTGTTAGTAGGTAAGAATCGTGAAAAAAGTTTGTTAGAATTTTTAAGGCAAGTAAAAATTTATTATAAAAAAATATTATGATAGCGTTATTATTATTTGTTTCGTTTTCCTGTGAGTTATTCTGCAAGAACCCCTCTGCAGGTAAAGCTCTCCTCCAAGGTGAACCAATCGTCTCTGGATTTTGCAGTTTGCATCCAGTTTGGACCCGCTGGACGTTTGATTTCGTCCTCCCACTGATTTCGGGGTCTTCCTTGCTTTCTTTTGCCTGGTGGTCCCCTCCACGCGGTGACAATTTTTGTCCATCTTTGGTCTTGAAGGCGCGCGACGTGTCCCGCCCACTTCCATTTCAGTTTCAATAAATATAAATTAATAAAAAAAACATCCATGAAGTAATAGCAGGTATGTTAGCAATTAGTATGCTATCCAGTTAAAGTGACATCAATATTTAAAAGTCACTGAGCATAATAAAATTAATTGAATTGATTGTAAACACAGCCTATGGACGCCTGGAGTTGCAGGCGTCCATAGGCTGCGGTGACTGCTTACCATCAGGCGGGCCGTATGCTTGTGTGGTATTAAAAAAAAAACATATTGAGTAATCGCAGTTCAAGCAATGTATTTGTCATAGTATGTGAAAACCTCTTGCAGCACATTTTCACGTTAAATCACAAATCACTCGCTCATTTCACTATAGATTCCGTTCTCATAATTCCTTTTCTCATGGTAAGTATTGTTCTCAAAAAGGGTGTTAATCAATTATTTAAATATTAAATATAATCATTGTCTCTTCAGTGTTAGGCGCGGTGTCTGCAGCCCAACTTCGTCAGCTGGCCCGCGGCGGGGCCGACGGAGGGCTGGAGCGCGCCGTGCTCGCGGGGCAGGGCCGGCGGCTGCTGCTGGAGGCCGAGCCGCTGCACCTGCCGGCGCACATTGAGGCCTTAGTCAACAAGTGTGAGGCGCTGCATGAGGCTGTGGAGAAGGGCTCGCTGCTGGAACTGCAGGTACAACTGGTAAATTGACGTTAAACACTCTAAGTAGTTGGTATATGCTGTGTATTAGTGTATTAAGTAGGAGAGGTGTGGCACTGTAGTAGGGTAAGTGTAAGGTCTTCATTTTGGGCTGGAGCGCGCCGTGCTCGTAGGACAGGGCCGGTGGATGCTGGAGGCCGAGCCGCTGCCGCTGCCGGCGCACATTGAGGCCTCGGTCAACAAGTGTGAGGCGCTGCATGAAGCTGTGGAGAAGGGCTCGCTGCTGGAACTGCAGGAACAATGAGTCTACAATATCAATAGACGAACTACTTCTAGGATACTGTTCGTTCAACAAACCTGAGAAGATAATCTCATAGGTATATAAAATTTGAGGTGTTATAATGGCTGAAACCACAATAGATGGTTGCAGTGCAAAAATGCATATTGAGGCTAAGACTAATGCCTGCCTCGATAATACTGTATCGCATCGCAATGTTACGTATGACAGTCTCATTGATGTTGTTGGCACATGGGCGGATGTCGGAGGATTTTGAGGGAGTTGGAGACAAACTGCGTGTGCTTCTTATGAAATATATTGGGAAAGTTAAATGAGTACATCAGTTAGCTTAAATTAATTATATTTGATTATAGTGCCATCTATGAATTGCGTGTAGAACTACGTACCCTTATTGGATGGTTATAATGTCGATTATCGGTAAGCCATCTAAGGTTCGATAAAGTATGGAGAGGGTCAGTTGTGTGGCGATGTTAACTTCACAATGTCCAATCTAATTTAAACCATAGACCGATTCTCCTTTCATTTATCTACAATTAGCCTCCATCACTAGCTGAGGATTGATGTACCTGTGAATGGGTTCCAGCAAGCGTTCTTAATGGGATCAAAGTTTTCCAAGCGACCTACTCGTATATTATGTGTTGAATGTATATCCCCATGCACACCCTATAAAAGCCCGGGCTCGAAAGACCCGAGAGTTACAAATTGAGGACTTACTTATTATATTACTTAAAAATGTCATAGTTCCTATACAGTATGTTTATTAACTAAAACCATTTACTCAAACCCGTATATGTTTAGATCACAATGAGTAACTTTTACTACGGGATATGGTACCAACCCCAAAATCACGAAATAAAATTTGGCTATATCGTATATTTAGATTGGTCTGGCGTTGAATTGTTTATGGGAGTCTCATTTTTTTTTCGTGATTTTGGAGTTGCCCCGATAATAAATGTTGCTCAGTATCACCTGAATATTAACGGGTTTGAGTAAATGGCTTTAGTTAATAAACATACTGCAGTAACAAATCTTCGGGACACTACCAATACATCGAATACTGTCTATTTATTCACAGGAGCTTCTGGACGGCGAATACAACCGCAAGAAAACTGTCACTTGTCTAGACGAAGCTGGTGCTGGGCTGCTTCACAAAGCTGTGTTCTATGACTACACGGACATCGTGGAGTGGCTGGTTAATAACTACCCGCAGCTCGTCCATCAGAGAGACTCTGTAAGTACTGTTAGGTGACGGGACACTCCGACAACACCGATTGTCGAATGTGTCGCGAAGAGGAAGAGACAGTAATACACCTAATGTGTGAATGTAACGCCCTCGCCAGACAAAGGATGAAAGAGTTTGGAGCAGACTATCTGGAACCTAAAGATTTCAATAGGTTACCCATGAGGCATCATCCGGCACATGGAGATGGTCAAAAAAGCTCTTGAGTAGCTGACGGATTTGCCCTAAGGGGGCAACAACACAAAAGATCCCTGTGGGTGGGCCTAAGTGTATCCGCAAGGACCTCCGAAAATCATAAGATAAGACTGTTAGTTGTTAAAATACATACACCATTAGGTAAATAAATTGAACACGGAAAACGCATGTAGTTTGGGTAAACTCTACGAACGCTGGCACTGACTGGCTGTTCATCTGGTAGTGATCCGTCCACGCCAGATTGGGCAGGTTGCCCCGGAACTGCTGAGACATGACACCCTAATGTGAAAGTGGTGAAGGATTGTTCTTGAACAAGTGATCTAGAGAATTAGACGAACTTGAAAGTTACATTTTTGTCCATAATCATAATTTTCTACACTTTGAACAACATCGAACAACATTAACAGAAAATTAGTTTAGATTATGTTCAGAAAATGTTACTGTTTTAGAAAAAAATCTACGTAAGTACATACTCGTAATATAATTACATTGCGATACGTACAACACATTCAAGTACAAAACACAAAAACCATTAAACTGAATCATTGATATCGAAACCATGTTAAATACCACCATAGGTAAAATCCATTAAAAACAATATCAAAACAGCTTTAGTCCGCACCTAATTCGGTTTCCAATTATCTCTCAGTAATGGCCGACAGAAATGTAGACCCATTAAATATACATGTGCAATTGTTTTGATAATTGTACGAACTGGAATAATACCTAGTTTTTGGTACAGTTACTGACTTTAATTGATGACCCATTTAGGTTTTACTTTAAATTGGACATTTTATACCGTGTATATCGGAGAAACTTAAAGAAAATCGTCTCCGGTGGTACGGGCATATTCGTCGCCCAGAAGATCATACGGTCAAGTTAGCCTTTAATATGCCGATACAAAAGCGAGGAAGTGGAAGACCACCGCCACTTGGCTGACGACAGTTGAAAAATACTTGAAAGATGTTAATACAGACGCTGACATAGCCAAAAATCGTATATTATAGAGGAAAAGGACAAGAAAGGCCGACCCAAGTAAGAAGAAGAAGATTTTATACTGTATATTGACAACCAAATTTGCTTGAACCATTAATGGATGAACAGTTAAAATCTGTGACGTACCATCAAGTACCATTACAAATAATTAAGTACCTGGAGTCTGGCTACCGAAATATTACAAAATTGTTTGGCGGGAAATTAAAAAAATCTTGGGCTGGTCACACTTTGTGTAGTAGACGTTATAGTGTTGATACTAGAACATATTTTTGATTTTCTGTGCACACGTAAGGTACCTAAGGAAATCAGTTAAATATACGTTGTCGTGCACTCAAAGTCAGCTCACATAATTTATATCACTATGTAAAATATAAAGACATATATAGACATGTATTGCCGAGATATTTTTATATATTTTATGTTGTTAAATCAAATTACTACTGTATATTGGTTTTCAGTAACTCGTTACGTTCCAATGTTTGGATTTTATTGATATTTTCCAGTAGGTACTTAAAGTATCAAAATAGTAATAGAGCACCAACCTATTAAATTGTTTACGACTTCTAAGAAGTTTTTCGGTATGTAACGCTTCACGTCAACTTCGCACATTGTCGTAATTATTTACGAGCTTAAATAATAGTTTACGGGCCCCACTCGGTATATTCATTATTAATATTATTTAAAATAAACCCCTTATAACCCGCGAACAATTTGAATGAATGACATAAATTGACAACAGCTTTTAGGTTTTTTTCTAATCATAGACAATTGGTGATACAACAACGAAAAATCTGTCAACAATATTTGGCTAGCCAGACTCTAACCATTTGTGATCCTTATTTTGAAAGCGATAAAGTCTATCGATGTTTAGTTATGTGTTGCTGTTCCTGCCTATTTTAAAATGGCTAGATTGCTAGCTTTACAATGAATTACTTGTATTATCCAATAGTGTCCGATCGAAGTTTCGATTTTACTTTCGGTTTCGGCATAAAATTCAGAAAAATAGTAAATAGGCAGGCAAGGTACGCAGTGTTGTATGAAGGTTGTTCGAAACGGTGGATTTACCCTAAGGCCAAGTAGGCCCGATCCTAGAAATTTCAAAGAATAGTTTAATAAAATAATAATTTTGGAGATTATAGATAGAGAGTTTTCTTTTTCTTTGAAGTTTTTAAAGAAAAATCTTCTAGAGCGGCGAGATATTAGGAGCGGCACTAGGCAGTCTACCTATACGATGGGTGCTGAGAAGGGGGTGGCTAGCGCTTACTACACAGGGCCTGGGGCCTAACGCGGCCGACACTGGTTGTTCGTCTTCAATGTTTACTAGTCTCTGATGGTACATACTGTGTTCTATATGCGTCTATCAACCAATCGATTGGATGACAATCAAGTTCTAGTTTAAAGTTGGAACGTGCGTCACATTATGGCTTCCTTATTGGTAGTTAGGGTTACGAGTTCAAAACATTTTTAGATATACATTATTTGTGTAGGAACTTGGTAAAGAAAATAAAACATCAATATATTCGTTAACATTTAATTTAGGCCAAACAGAAAGGTTAAACAATAATATACTGTTAGACTCCATTGTTTTAAGAAAACACACTGTTAGCTAGTTTGCATTTTTAATAGCGATCAATTCAGTAACTAATTTAGAATATGTACAATTATACGTTAATAATTATACTTAGTTTCTCAGTATAGTGAAGGCTGAGTGGTAGAGAATTCCCTTATGGCATTAAGTTCGCCTTTTCTACAATTAAGTTTAAATAAAGAAATAAAGTATATTATGTAGTGTGTAGTATGTGTGTTCCGGATGCAGCGCATGTGGAAAGCGTTGAGACGACGCTCGTGCTTGGCGTACGATGTCCAAGTCTCAGCCCCATACAAGAGTATGCTCAGGATGCACGTTTGGTAAACGATCATCTTGGTTTTCCTGGTTAGATGTTTATTTTGCCATACTCTTGTACTCAACTTCCCAAACATCGTCGCGGCTTTTCCGATTCGAACGTCGATTTCCGCATTTTAGATATAAATTGGAAGGACAAGGTTACGAACGAGAGGGTTCTGGAGATTGCTCAGCTACCCAGCCTCTTTGCGCTGCTAAAGCAGAGACGCTTACGTTGGCTGGGGCATGTGCATCGAATGCAACCTTCTCGTTTGCCGCGACGTGTTTTACTTGGCGCCATAGCTGATGCCAAGAGAAGCGTCGGTCGGCCAATGTTACGGCATAAGGACTGCGCCAAGCGAGACATGCACGCCTTCAACATCCCTGTTCATAAATGGGAGGAGCTTGCCGAGGACAGAGATAAGTGGCGCAAACTGGTGTTCGACGGACGTAAAATCCATGATGAGGCTTGGTTTAAGACACTTGCTAGTAAGCGAGCCAAGCGTCATCAGCCCGACACCTGTTCGCCACGGACATACTACACCTGCCTGGCTTGTGGTCGTGTTTGCCGCTCCCGTATTGGCCTACACAGCCATGAAAAGCGCTGCCGCCCTACCTGACACTGTTTGAATAGTCTGTAATAGACTCAAAGGCCAATGATGATGATGATGAGTATGTGTGTAAGTGTGGACGGTGTGGTATGTAGTGTATGTGCGTGCGTGCGTGCGTGCGTGCGTGCGTGCATGCGTGCATGCGTGCATGCGTGCGCGTGTGTGTGTGTGTGGTAAAGACAGACAACTCAATTAATAATAGGCTTAATATCCTTAAGGTTGTTACATACACATTAGAAATTTCAAAATAGACTGGCAAGAGATTTTTTAAGTCCAAAAAGACAAGTTTTCAAGTACAGAATTCATCGTAGTTCCTAATCCAACTATCATTAACTAACTATCATTAGCTTATTTATTTACATGCTTCCCACATTATTGCTAGTGCTACGTTAGCCAAAACATTGTTTTTACGGATATATAATATTTTTTTGTCAAAATTTTAATTTTTGATAGAAAGTTTAATCGCGGACTGTAATTACCATTCAACGAGCAACTAATACTCATAGAGACAATTCTAACAAACCCAAACACAGTTAGGTTGCGTTGTTTTATCACAGAATTCTTATGGCCACCTCCTATGTCGATCATCATCATCAAATAAACATAAAGAGACAAAGTTTGTTTTTCAAATAGGTATATTACAATGCGCTTATGAACGTCACATTGAGCAATACCGGCTCTAACCCTACACTTCTGATCCGAGAAGAATTAAATCCCCCCTCAATTGGAGGAGGGTATCTTTATATATCTTTTCAAAACATATTCTTATAATTAACATGCATTAAGATACAATTTAAATTACTATAGAAACAGGGTGCGTAGCCATCATGTCAATCGCTTACGCTCCGTAGCGAACGAAACACAACTATCACTGTCGCACTAATATGGAAGAGTGAAAGAGAGAGATGACTACGCTACGCTACTAAGTTTAATGGTTTAAACTAGTTTAAAGACATAATATAAAAAAATTATACATGTGTAAACCGGGCACCTTCATTTGATACCAAAGTCGACGATTCTTTCTTGCAAATAAATGACCAGAATAGCAAGACCCCTCACAAATAGCTTTTTGGCCTTCTAGGCTCTTCTAGCTCCATAACCCCTTGATCGAGCCTGCTCATAATTTAATGACTAAAATATAATGCCCTCATGTAGGTACACGTTTACCCAATTTTATTTAAATTAGAACAAATCTACATAATTTACTTAAGTTATTGTACATCAAGGCCGGGACGTGCTGCCCCTAGCCAGCCGTGTGTTCCAAGTTGAATGTAAGAACTTCGCTTCGCTTTGCTCGCTCGTTCGATAACGGTAACTTGTTTTTAATTACGGATCCAGCGAAGTCGAAACCACCACCTATTATATATACTGATTAAACTAAACTAAACTATTCTGATTGACTATATTTGCAGTTTGATTTTAGAAAGAACTTTCAGTAATTTAATTATGTTCATCAGTTCGCTATATAATTTAAATCGCTAATTAAATAAGCCGTTAAAATAGGAGCACATAAGTTGCGAGAGTGCCGCGATAGACGCGCATAGCACCAGTTACTGCGCGCGATTGCTGCTGCCCTGGTACACGCACACAACGACTAGCAGTGACGTCAGCAGCACACACGCATCAGGACACGCCCCGCGAAGCGGACCGAGGTGACTAATCTATAGCTCTCTCTTTCTGCGCGCACGCGCAAGCTCAACCTCCTTTATTTCATTACCGCCTAGTAAGTTGTAACCTGCTTGAGAAGAATGGCGGGTGAGAATGATGCGTCGCGCTCGGGCGAGGAAATGCTTAATGCAGAACGGACGCCGCCGAACTTCAGCGCCCAACGGGGCAACAAAAGACAAAGAGATAGCCCAGGGACAGACCTGCAACAATTTAAGGAGGAAATGAGACAAATGATACAAGAAATAAAGTTATCACAGAAAAAACAAGAGAAAGAAATAAAAACCATCAATCCCACGCTTGTGGAAATAAAAGAGTCCAACAGTAGTATAGACAGTACTGTCAAATTTCTAGCAGCGCAAAATGAGGAACTAAGGAAGAAAATGGAAAAACTTGAGGAGGACAGAAGAAAGGACAAGGAGTACATAAATATCCTCGAAAATAGATTAGAGGACATGTCGCGCGACAGCCGAAAGAAAAACATTGAAATTAAAAATGTCCCAAAACTTGAGAAAGAGACTAGAGGAGACCTAGTTAACATGGTTACTAAGTTGTCAGAGACCATAGGGCTCCCTTTATCTCCCTCGGACATCTCGGACATACACAGGGTACGTAGCCGACCGAATGACAAGCAAAACCCTCCCATTATAGTGGAAATGGTATCGGCTATACAGAAAAATGATATTCTAGGGAAATGTAAAGAGTACAACCAGACAAACTCTAGCAACAAATTACGCGCCAAGCATCTCGGCTTACTCGGACATAACATACTGGAGACCCCAATATACATAACGGAGAACTTAACAGTTAAAGCAGCTCGACTACGATTTTTAGCAAGAGATTTGGCAAGCTCAAAAGGATACGAGTTCTGTTGGACTTCTTTTGGCAGAGTTTTTGTTAGAAAAACTAAATCCGCACCTATAATTAACATCACAAGTGAGGCGCAGGTGCAGAGACTTCTTCAAGAATCGTGACTAGCTATAAATCTAGGTATATCTTGTTATTATTACTATATTGCATGTTTGGCTGTTTATGATTGGATTACTTTCTTGTTCTCGCTTTATGCGTACAACACACACATACTCCACATAACTATTTATTGTAACATAAAAATATATACACATGAAACTAAAATCTTACACAAAAATAACATAAAACCCCATATACATTATATCAAACGAATCATGAATTGTAAGTTATCTCATAGACCAATTATAGACCTAATAAAATACTTATACTCAACATTAACTGCTACCACAACTGATTTTAAACATATTCAAAATGAATGACACTCTTTCTACTCTTAACCAAATTGACGAATTACTTGTGGTACAATCCGTAGAATGCAATGAAGAAGATATTCTAAAACATATAAAAATCAAACAATCTGATATTACTATTTTAGCACAAAATATAAGAAGTATTTACTGTAACTTAGATAATCTCATAGTAACCCTAGCGCAATTTAAGTTTAATGTTGATATTATAATACTTAGTGAATGTAGATTACATCCGGACAAACCTGTTCCATCATTAGAAAATTATTCAACCTACTCAACAACCCAATATTTAAACCAAAATGATGGTGTAGTCGCTTATGTTAAAATGACACACAAGGTTAAAGTAAAAGAAATAAAACTTACACATGCATCAGGACTAGAAATAAGCTTCTTAGATAAAAAAATTATTGGGCTATATCGATCACCATCTGTTAATAATGCTGATGAATTCATTAACTCACTAAATATGCACCTGGAAACAATAAACTCATGCAAAAATATTATAATTACAGGAGATATAAATATTAATCTAATTCATAAAGAAAATCAGCAGTCCTACGAGCGATCTAACAGGTTAAATTATTTAAATATGCTTGCAATGCAAGGGATACTGCCAGGACATGTCTTACCGACCAGAAATAAAACATGTTTAGACCACTTTATGATTAAAATAAATAAAGAAAACTCGCAGGCAAATATACTAGTTTTAAACACGACTATCACTGATCACTACACCATATTACTAAGGCTTGGTAACAATAACTTTAGAAAAACCCTTAAAAAAACATGTACCAAAATAAACTTTGAAACTGCAATAAATAGCTTAAAAGAAGTGAATTTTATAGACATATATAAAAGTGATGACCCCAACTATGTTACTGACTATATAATAAATACAATTCGAACATGTCTTGCTGCAACTAAGACAACAACACTTGTACCTAAAAATAATCGCATTAAAAAACCCTGGATAACTCTAGGAGTTCTCCGATGCATCAGAAACCGGAATAATATGCAACGTAAGCTTAGGCTGGATCCGGATAATATAATTCTTAGAACAACATATCGAAGATACCGAAATTTTTGCAATGGCCTTATAAAAAAGCTTAAAAGGAAATACGACAAAGATACCTTAGTTAACTCTAGTAAAAACTCAAAGACACTTTGGAAGGCAGTAAATAATATAACAAGTAGAAAAATAAATAAAAAAGAAAACGTGGAACTACTTGACATTAAAAATACCCCCATTGAATCTCTAAATGAAGTAAATCAGTACTTTTCTAACGTTGGCAAGTCTCTTGCTGAAACGATATTGTCCAGTAATAATGTTGTAAACCGCATAAATCATAACCTAACTAGCACATGTATACCTTCTTTTGTACTATATGACACAGATCCAAATGAGATATATATTACCCTTTCAAATTTAAAATCGACTAGTGCTCCTGGTTGGGACAACATCTCTACAAAATTCTTGAAACTGGCGAGTGGTATTGTTGTTCCAATCTTGACGCACCTAGTGAACCTATGTTTCAGTCGTGGTGTCTTTCCTGACTCTTTAAAACAGGCTATCATCACTCCGATTTATAAGGGTGGGAACAGAAATTGTGTCTCAGATTACAGACCTATATCAGTCCTACCTGTGATTTCAAAAATTATAGAAAAAGTCATAAATACCAGAATATTGAACTTCCTAAATAAATTTAACATTTTGTCAAACGTCCAATATGGGTTTAGACGAAACCTCTCCACAGAGGACGCAGTATCAGCTCTATCTTCTCTAATTATAGACAAGCTAGACAAAAATAAAAAATCACTTACCGTCTTTTTAGATCTAAAGAAAGCGTTCGATACTGTCTCTGTTCCCATACTAATTAGAACCTTAGAGGCCACTGGAATCAGAGGAGTACCGCTGTCGCTACTCACCAGCTACCTTTATAACCGTAAGCAAAGAGTAAAGATTGGTGAATATATTAGTGGCGAATGTGACGTAAGTTATGGTGTCCCTCAAGGAAGTGCTCTCGGCCCAACTCTCTTCTTAATATACGTCAACCAACTATGTCAACTTAACATCGATGACGGATCGATCTTTGCTTACGCTGATGATACAGCTATTGTGTTCTGGGGGGATAGCTGGGAAGATGTCAGGAGATCCGCTGAGTCTGGACTAGCTAAAATTGCTCAGTGGCTACATAATAACCTACTGACATTAAACATAGCAAAAACTAACTTCATATGCTTCACTAAATACAAGAGAACGCAGCCCAACTCCACCTTCACTTTGAAGATACATACATGTAATGACCTCAATGTAAATTGTACTTGCCCAGAAATCCACAAAGTTGAGTACACAAAATACTTGGGCGTCATGATAGATCAGAGACTTACCTGGCATGTACATATTGAACTAATCATGTCGCGAACTCGAAAGATGATGTGGATCTTTAAAAATCTTCGACACGTAGCAACAAAAAAGCTACTTAATCAAATTTACATTTCTCTTGCTCAGTCGGTTCTTGCATACTGTATTCCAATCTGGGGTGGTGCCACAAAAACAAAGTTTTTGGAATTAGAAAGGGCTCAAAGAGCGTTAATCAAGGTAATGTACTTTGAGCCCTATTCATGCCCTACCAGTGAGCTCTACCAAATTTCGGAACTGCTCTCAGTTAGAAAGTTATATATAATTAATGCAGTTTTACGAAGACATAAAGAAACCATATATACACCCGAAACAGACGAAAATAAATCTAAACGAAGAAAACCTGATGTGATAACAGCTCCTGTACCAAAATCTGTTTTTGCAAAGAGGCAGTATGTAGCTCAGTCGGTTAAATTGTATAATTTTATAAATAAGTTGTTAAATATTTACCCCGTAAGCGCTAAAGAATGTTTAAATAAACTAAATATATGGATTAAAACTAAAAGCTATAATGACGTTGAAAACATATTAGTTGGAGTCGTCTAATATTAATTGTATATTACTACATCATATAAAAAAAAAACGGTTTATTCCATCAGCTAATGCATTGGTCTTCAGATTCATTTTCGCACACAAACAAACACACACACACACACACACACACACACACACACACACTTATTCCCTTGATTATTAAAACTTTATAAAAAATGTAGTCCAACAAATTGTACCTTCAAAATTATAAATCTACGCTTTCTCTATTAAGAACAGATTTTTGTTAAAAATTGTTTTATATACTTACTAAATTTCTTTCTATTCTTTAAGTTATAAAAAAAAATGTTCGTTTTAAGTCTTAAGCCTAGCTATTGTACCTATATGTAAAAATTCTGTTACCACCTACGGGAGAGCGGTGTCTCTTGACACAAGTGTCATGTACGCTTAAAAAGAGGCACCAGCCCAGTCAAAATCACGTTTGTTTGTGCTAACTCAATAAACATTTTTATTTATTATTATTATTAGTTCGGCCGCACACCGCTTCACTACGCAGTCGGACGCCGCGCTGACGCCGCCGCAGCGCTGCTGGAGCGCGCGGGCGCAGCGCGCGGCGCGCGGGACGCGGCGGGCCACACGCCAGCGTTTTACCGTGCGCAGCGCACTGCGCTAGAGCTACCGGAAAAGACTGCTGCTGTTCCTGATAAATCAGGTTAGAACCTGTTGTACAGTCAGCATCAAAAGTAGCGGATGAAACAACGCGCCAAAAGTATCTGATATTTTGGATAACTTTTCGAAATAAAGATAAATTTCTAAAATTCGCGTTCAAAAGTATATCTTTTACAGTCTTAGTTGTTCTGTATTAAATACATTACTTTTTACAGAATGGTACGTACTTATGAAGCGTTGTTTGATTTGATACGTTACTTTTGATGCTGACTGTACAAGTTCAGAAAAGAATCTGTTTGGTAAATGTTCTGAGCGACTATTTAAGAAAATATTATTTTTATCAAAATATGGTTTTTGGAGAGCCTTGTTCGTTTTTAAAGACCTATCCCAAACGATACCCCATGCCATTGGGTCAAAACAAACGTTTCAAGAAAAATCATTTTGTATGGGATTGAATGTACATCCTAAAAAAAACTTTTTCTGACTTATGTATGCATGCCAAATTGCGGCTTTCTAGAACTAACGATCACGGAGCAAAGCCGCGGACGGACGGACAGAGACGGACATGACGAAACTGGGTTTCTAGGTGACTACGAAACCCTAAAAAGCTCTTTTCATGTACTGCCGGCTCGAGTATTTAAATGACTTATATTTTTCTGACGGGACAGATAAAAAAAAATGAGTTAGAAAATGTGCCTTAAAAATGTCTCAGATTACTGGCAAAAATTTGTTTGGTTTGAAAATGCCATTACAAAATAATCCGCAAAATTTATTCTATGAAAAATCTAATTTAGTTAAAGTTCTCCATACAAAACGCCAATTTCATAGGTAACCTAGTACTATTCCAGTATTAAAGCACTCACTGCCAGCGACCCGCCAGGCGTTCTCTGTTCGTAGTCACTTTTCGCTACATACGGGTTTTCGCATGTTATCGGCTACGCTCGTAGCGCGTAGTACGCGCTAGCACTGATGCGTTAAGGCGGTTTTCCACCGCACCTGAGCCACTGGCGCTGCTGCTGATCTACTGGACCTTACCTACTTCAGCTACCTACACAACAAGCATTTTACGAGCAGAAACAAGGCGGACAACTTAAAGGTAACGGAAAAATACGTAACAATAACAACTCAATGCCTCGTGAGCCCTGTGCCGTGCCCTCCTATAATACGTAGAAAATTCTTACATGGCTCGCGGAGCCGATAAATGAAGCGCTAACACCCATACGAAAACGTTTCTGGTTATTAGGTTTTCAATGTTTTTATTGCATATCTCTATTTCACAATTTCAACTAGGTACTCAAAAGTTATCTGGAAGAGATCGCTCGTTAGCGATAAGGCCGCCTGGCTCTACTTTTAATATTTTTTAATATGTTGTGTTCTACATTGTATCGATATACGTATATCGTTAGTCGATAAATGAAAAATCCCTAGGATAATTAAAAAATGCCACGAGAATTCCGGCCCCTGCTTATAAGTAAGTATCTGAAGACTTCAAAAACTTTTTTTTTTAATACTACGTCGGTGGCAAACAAGCATACGGCTCGCCTGATGGTAAGCAGCCTCCGTAACCTATGTACGCCTGCAACTCCAGAGGAGTTACATGCGCGTTGCCGACCCTAAACCCGCCCCCTCTCATTGAGCTCTGGCAATCTTACTCACCGGCAGGAACACAACACTATGAGTAGGGTCTAGTGTTATTTGGCTGCTGTTTTCTGTAAGGTGGAGGTACTTCTCCAGTTGGGCTCTGCTCTAGATCTGGAATGACATCCACTGGCTGTGCCCTACCACACAAAGCGAGATGACATTCACAATGCCCATACCTCTCTTTTTGACGTAGTTTAAGGACGTACCCGGGTCGTGAAACTTAATTATTGCCACGATAACAAACTTAATTGCCACGAGTCACCGATGATTGGTTATGATTCACAAGAGTGGTCGCTCAAGCGTGAGCATCAAGCAGATTCACGCGAAGCGTTTTTCGTGATCGAGGCATGACGTGTAATTAACATCTCGGCCACGAAACACGCTTCGAGCGTGCGCGCTCCAAGCTGACGCTGACCGCCATGTAGCGGTTAAAACAAATATCACCCGACAGCGGCGAGCGTGCACGCTCGGAACTTGCGTTCCGTGGCCCTCGGGCAAGGGCTAAAGCGCGGGCGCGGGGGGCGGCCGGCCGCTGCCCGCCGTAGCCGCACTTGCGAGTTGTCCGCGAGCCAGCCACGCCATGCCGCCCGACAAGCCAGGTTAGATACATTACATTAGTTTTTTTTTATTTCAAGTGCCAAAATATATGAGAATTTCTATAATTGTAAACTGTCTAAAGACAAATATGTGTTAAAGAGAGTTGTCTGTTTAAAAAGTTTCACAATATTTTCTAATTGAAAACGTGCTTAAGTTTTTCTTACACATAATCTTTTTAATATTGTTGTTCAACATGCCTATAAATTCAAACATTCGAGCGATGAAGAAATACGATATTAAATATTTAATAAGTTCTGTAAAAACCAAAATCGACTTTTAACTCCATTCCCAAAATGTTAAATTTCAAATTTAATTTCAAATTTCAAAAATTTAAATTTCAAAAATTTCAAATTTCAAAAATTTATTCTGCAAGTAGGCCTCAAAGGCTCTTTTACAAGAGCCTTATATAGTTCAAAAGAGTTATAGTTCAAAAGTGGTATACGTCCGGGTACAGCGTTTGATTTCATAATATCATAGAATGGACATGTCATAGAATGGACAGCCATTGTTTATTCTCCGACTTTTCTCTTTAGAGCAAATGAAAATTTCCTAAATTTAAAACTTTCTACATTATTTTCAGTACTTTTGACACGGTTTTTTCATTCGCCTTGGCACATTAAATTACGTAGATGTGTATGTTTCATATACAGCTCTTTCGTTAATATTTTTCTAGAGTCAAATATACTTAATATACACGTACCCATGCATGCAACCTTTTTTTCTAAACAAAGGCGACCCAATTACAAAACTAATGAAAATAAGCTTACATTCATTGTCGGCATTGATTGCGCAGTATTTTTAAAAATAATTGTGTCGCAGAATTGCTCAAAGATAGATAGACCTACTAAATAGAAACAATATCACTTACTCCCTCTAACGCATAAATGCGTCCCTTGGACTGGCCTGTGCTGGGCCATCGTGTAGAGGAGCCATAAAGGCCACTTGCACCATTCCACTAACCCGTGATTAAGCCATTAAACCGTTAACCTATTGTCAAATTGTACTGGTAACTAAAGTAACTCCAGGTTTAACCCTTAAAAGGCTTAACCTATTCAGCGCTAAACACGACAGCCGAATGTGATCCTAAAATGCAGTTTTTTTTTAATTCAGCACCACCAGAAGTTCGGCAGTTTTTTGGCCGAAACCAAACCTTCAACCGAAACATGATTTTCATGCCGAAACCGAAAATTCAGTCGGACACTAGGTCAAAGGCGCTGGTGTTGTAAACTAGAAACATAAACAAGTCAATTAAGTATTTTTGCTCGTGTTTAAATCCGACGGACATCGAAAATGGCCCGTACACTATACAAACACGACATTTTCGCTACATACCAAGAAACCCGTGTTATCGGCTACAACCGTAGCTCAGCGGTGAATGTGTTAACAGCTAAACGGCCCGATTCGAAGAATGAAATACGATAACGATAAGTTCTGTTTTAGACAAGTTCTCATTTAGAATCGCTTGTGTGTCGCATAATTGACAGAAGCAGCTCGACTCGGGCAACCAATGTCGCTTTGACGTTTGAAATATCGTAGATTGGGAACAAAGAGCATATAATCACTACGTTGGGAACACAGTGGAATCGAAACAAACGTCAATTTTAACATGTCGTTTAGTAATCGATCTTTCCAAGATCTTAAACGTGTCTTAATCATTCTTCGAATCGGGCCGAAAGTCCGTGTAACATACTTAACAATTAGTATAAAGAACCATCGGTACGGATACATCGTAGACCTGCTATGAAATTTCGTAGAACTTAACTCAATAGAAAACGTATTTCTATAGCTAACATGTGTCCATTAGGTTGAAATGAATCGATATTCTATGTTACTTTATACTGCATAGGCGATAGTACTTTATGACCTATGTGAGTATTTTAGTATCGCTTTTCAGTAAATTAGTACTTGCGTATGTAAATTGTTTGGTGGCCTGTCATCAACGGCCTTTCCTAGTGTTGTTTATTTACCTGAAATAAAATAATATGTGTTGCTCGATTTCTATATTTATTAAGTAGCAATTAGGCGATATAATTTTGATACGTTTAAAGTTCTGTAAATACATTTAACTGTTTTCCAGGCATAGTACGATTTATCGACCACATACGCGGCATTACAATCTCAACTTTAGCATTGCGATTTAAGGTTCAAATTAGATTGCAGTTTCTGGAAATGTGACTTGTTTTCAAATTAATCGTCAAAGCTGGATTAATTGGAATATATTTGGATTTTTTGGGAAACCTTCTAGATTGGTGCGGCCTGGAAATGGGTTAAGGTTATTGGGTCAAAATTATTTTCGTTCAGATTCAGATTTTTTATTGGTAAAAAAAATACAGATTTGTACACGTCAATTAAAAATACCATATTCTTAATCGTCATTATTCGTTGTCTTGTATTTTGTCCCCGAAAAATGTGACAGAGTGTAGCTTTTCGTATAAGACGAAATTTATTTTTATTATTCCTCATGTTAATTATAATATACAGCTAGAAGATAATTCGTCAGGCGACAAGCAAAACTCACCAATTACCAGCACAAGTTCATAGCCATACTGAACCATATTACAACTAAAATATGGTTGATTTTTGTTCAATTCTTTTTTGGTCATTAGTGAGTTTTTCTCGTCACCTGATGATATCGTCAGAAATAAAACTACGTGCTCAGATCAAGACTGACTCCTTTATTTCTCTCCTTACCCACATACATATAAAGAATAAGAACCTACCCACAACCCCCTTTTATACTTTTCATTTTACAATTTTTGTATTTGGTTCAAATTTTCATTTAAGCATTTTATTCACAAGAACAAATATAAGTAGGTAAGTGCTTACACATTTTTCTTTTTCACAAATCAAAAAAAAAAAAAAATGTTTCGCTAATGTTTACAATATATATTTCGCAAAATTACAGTGATGGTATTAAAGATAAAAGAAATCAGGCATTCAAAGAATAGTAATATTTTAATCACTAATTATATTTAAAACCTATCAATAAAAATTTATAATAATTACATTATCATTTTTTATGGTAGGTTCTTTTAGGTAATAGGTTGAAAGAAATTTAATGTCATCGCTAGAACAAGTTAAAATATATATATATATATAATATATATATATTTTCTTTTCTAGTGTAATAGATTGTTAATAATTTCATAAAGATATATTATTACATAGTAAATAATCATTCAAAACTATTGAACAATATAGGTAGGCAGAATACAAAACGACATATCATTGAAATAATTTTTTCATACTTATTATATAAAGATTATATACTTATCAATAACATTCATTCATTAATATTTAAATGCAGGCATCGGAAATAGATGCTTATTTTCATCCTTAATTTGATAACAATGACTAATGAAACATCATGCAACACATTATGTAATTGAAACTAATTTCTTTTCACCAGGAAATAAACGAAAATTTACAACAAACATTTCATAATTTATTTTATTTTATTAAAACACATTCATAATCATGAATGTGTTTTGTGACCTGCGACAGTTAGAGGCAGGTAGGTAAACAATGCCAACATTTCATTATAACGGCTACACATTATTTAATAATACCTATATTATGTACTTAACTACTTAATACAGGTTTGCTTTACAAAAATAAATCCGTTATCTGTATTAAATGGTTTTAATATTGTGTGCTGTACGAGTATAAAAACAATGATGAAATGTCAATGCAAGTTGAACCTATTGATTCATGTTTATAGGTACCTATCAAATTGTTTACTTATATATAAAAATCCATCTTCGAAACTGCACATACTATTCGACCCGGCTGCTAATTAATACCAATCAGGAGGAATCACCACCCTGCCAGAACGAGTGACATAATAATTATTATTTGGAGCATGTTCGGACACTGGGGTCGTGTCGATAAGTGCACGCTGCGCGTGCGACTGAGGTAGCGGGGCGGGCGCATGCGCCCTAGCGTTATCATTATCACTCGACATTGTGATATCGTCATAAGGTCGGGGACACACAGGTAACTCCGGGCGATATTCCGAATCTAATATAAGATGACGCCTGTTTCTCACCAACGTACCACCCTGCATCAATTGAATTAAATATGATCGGATACCTCTAACATACAAAATTGTGCCACTAACCCATTTCTTATCTACTCTAACCTTAACTTTTTGACCGGGCATCAATTGCTTTAAATCACGGGCCGACTTGTCGTACTGCTGTTTTTGTTTATTTTGTCTCTTTTCTAACTGTGCCGTGACATTAATTTGGATTTTAGGATGAAGAAGTTGGGGTGCATACGGTACGATTCCACGAAACTTTCTATTATTCAATAACTCTGATGGAGATGCTAGCTGATTAGTGATGGGAGTGGTTAAATATTCTAACAGTGCTTGCCTGAAGTCGGTTTTTTCCAAACTAGTTTTTTTAAGTATATTTTTCACCGTTTGGACGCTCCGTTCCACTTGCCCATTGGATTGGGCATAACATGGAGAAGAAGTAATATGTTCAAAACACCACTGCTGAGAGAATAGTTTGAATTGACTCGAGGAAAATTCGGGGCCATTATCTGACATCACAATGTCAGGTATACCCTGATGACTAAAAACAATTTTTAACTGCTCAATAATATGACTAGACTGTAAACAATTTAACTCTAGAACTTCCAAGAACTTACTAAAATAATCTACTATCAATAAATATTTTTTCTCCTTAAAGTGGAACACGTCTACCCCAACCTTTGACCATGCCCTGTCCGGTATCTCATGTGGTATCAATGATTCCCTTCCATTCTGGTTTTTAAAAGTAAGACATGCTTGACAGTTTTTAATAAAATCCTCTAACTGACTACTTATATTTGGCCAAAATATGGATTCACGCACTTTTAATTTGCATTTCTCTAACCCTAAATGCCCAATATGCACCCGCCTTAACATTTCCTTCCGCATAGCTACTGGAATAATAATCCGATCACCCTTCCATGCCATACCATGCGCGACCGTCAATTCATCACGATAACCCCAGTAGGGTGTCACCTGGTCATCGACATCCTGCTTATGCTCCGGCCAGCCTTCTGTAATATATTTTATTAGCGCCTGAAGCTCACCGTCGTCCTGGGTCAACTTTTGTATACGTACAAAGTGCGAGTCGACGAGCGGGTTGCTAAGCAGCACGGCGCACACCTGTGCGCGCGCGTCCAGCTGGTCGCGCGGCACCACATCTGGAGTACTCGCCGGATCCACCGCACGAGAGAGAGTGTCCGCCATATACATATACTTGCCTGGTTTGTATACAAGTTTAAAGTTGTAGGGTTGCAAACGCAGGAGCATCCTTTGCAACCTGGCTGGAGCAGAGGCGATCGGTTTACAAATAATACTTACCAATGGTTTATGGTCGGTTTCAACCGTGACATCACTTCGACCATAAATGTAAGTATAAAATTTTTCACAGGCGTATACGCATGCGAGGAGTTCTTTTTCTATCTGCGCATACGCTTGTTCAGCCTTCGTTAAAGATCTCGAGGCATAACATACGGGCAAATTATCTTGTAGTAAACAAGCACCTAGCCCATTCTTACAAGCGTCAACAGAAATCACTACGGGCTTTTTTAAACTGTAATACTGTAAAACCGGTACACTCGTCAAACACTGTTTTAACATATTAAAAGCTTTATCATGCGACTCCGACCAATGCCATTCGATATCTTTTTTAAGCAGTTGCCTAAGTGCATGATTCTTGTCGGACAGATTGGGTATAAAATTACCTACATAATTGACCATTCCTAAAAATCGTTCAAGGTCCTTTGTGTTTTTTGGGCAAGGCATATTTTTTATTGCCGACGTGTAGGAGTCGTCGGGATAAATGCCATTCGGGGTAATCTTATGTCCCAAATATTTTATTTCCGATAGGCCAAACTTACACTTGCTTTTATTTAATTTTAAATTAATCTCACGACAGCGATCTAGTACTCGTTTCAACCTAGCATCGTGTTCCTCTTTCGTGCGACCGTAAATGAGTAGGTCATCAATAAATAAACAAACACCTTCCATATCATCAAACTGTTCGTACATTTTTTTGTGGAATACTTCTGACGCCGAAGTTATTCCAAACGGCAAACGCAAAAATTTATACCTTCCAAAACTCGTATTAAAGGTAACTAAATCGGTACTATCCTCGTGAAGTCGAAGCTGCCAGAATCCTTGCTTGGCATCAAGGGTGCTAAAATATTTGGAACCTCCTAAATTGACAGACATTTCATCCAACGTTGGCAATTTAAAATGCTCACGCCTAATCGCCTGATTCAAGTCCCTTGGATCCAAACATAGCCTTATGTCACCGTTAGCCTTCCTCACAACGGTCATGCTATTGACCCAATCCGTAGGCCCCTCAACTTTCGCAATAATCCCATCACCAACCATCTCATCCAACTTATTTTTAACACTATCTTTCAAAGCTACCGGCAATTTTCGCGGTGCGTGTACCACTGGCCTAACATTTTTGTTTAATTCAATCTTATACACTCCCGGCATACACCCAACTCCTTCAAACACATCCGAATATTCCCTATACACATGCCTTTGTATGTCACTACCGGTATTACTTTCAATATCTAAAACCAACTTTATTATACCTAGCTCCGCACACGAATCCCTACCCAATATCGGCTGTGAAGTAGTGTCCACAACAGTAAAGTCTAAAATATACGTAGGTACGTTCCTTGTATTTTGTTTTTAAGCTACATTTTCCTACTACGATGAGAGCACCGCCAGAGTAAGCGCTCAATGTATCACCTGTTGAGCTTAAATCGTTTTTATTCATACCAATTTGATTCAAGAAACGAAGTGGTATTATATTTACATCGGCCCCAGTGTCCAACTTAAATTTAATATTTCCCTTTTCGAACAACAAATCGACCCACCAATCACTCGAACTAGTACAGCAGTTTTTTACCTGATCATTGTTTTCCTCAGCTCGCACCTCGTATACATTGCACATACGCGAAAAATGATCATAACTGTTACACTTTAAACACCTTCTGCCGATGGCAGGACACCTTGAACTGCCATGAGGCAAACCACATCGCGAACACGATAAATTAGCACTGCTGTTGTTAGCACTATTGACATCACGCACTTGTCGATTAAACAGTTGATTTCGCCGAGCAAGACCCGGGCGCGGGGTCACGGGGTAGCGGGCGGGGGTCTGATAACGGCCACCGCGCCCCCGACTCCTCGCCGTTCCACGATGCGCCGGCGCTCCTCGGTGACTTACCCCCCAAATTTGATTCTGTTGACCACCTTCACTAATCCAATTATACTCCGTATTATGCTTGGGATTATTTTCTACAACATACGCTTTATGTTCCACAGCCTCTTGCTTTATAGCCCCCGCTTGCATCTTAGACATCTGGGCCAAATTACAAATATCCAAAGATTTACTCAACGTCAGATCCGGCTCACGTAACAATCGTTCCCGAAGTGCGTCCTCTTTTATGCCGCAAATCAGCCTATCTTTTATCAAATCCTGCATTAGTGTGCCAAACTCACAAGTGGCAGCCAGCTTCCTGAGCTCGAAAGCATACTGCTCGATAGACTCACCATCATGCTGACAACGTGTAAAAAACCTGTGCCGTTCTATAGTTAAATTTTTCTTCGGCAAAAAGAACTTATCAAACCGCGCAATCAAACTCTTCAAAGTCGTGCATTCCGATTCAAACTGTTGGTACACTTCACGGGCCCGCTCTCCGATAACATGCAGCAAAATATTAATTTGCACCTTTTCTTCCTTTTTAGATAACTCACACGCGTCGAAGTAAATATTAAACGCTTTCTTCCACTTAGTCCATTCTACAGACAAATTACCAGAGGTCACATTCTCAAGGTTATTATCGAAAATAAAAGGCGGCGGCGGTGGCAAGATAGATTCCATTCCAAAGAGTCTCTTTTTTTTTATATTTATATTTCTATTATTCACTATCACAAGAATATCACAAAGAATATTTAGATACCTAAAGGTTCTTTTAAATCGGCTGCGCCATGTAAACGTATTAGAATGCGTTAATAAAACTACGTGCTCAGATCAAGACTGACTCCTTTATTTCTCTCCTTACCCACATACATATAAAGAATAAGAACCTACCCACAATTACCACCACAAGTTCATAGCTATAATCAACCATTTAACTACTGACATAAAGTTGATTTTTGTTTAATTATTTTTTAGTAATTAGTGAGTATATTTAGTAATTAGAGATTATATACTACGTCGGTGGCATACGGCCCGCCTGATGGTAAACAGTCTCCGTAGCCTATATACGCCTGCAACTCCAGAGTTGTTACATGCGCGTTGCCGACCCTAAACCCGCCCCGCCCTCGTTGAGCTCTGGCAACCTTGAGTTTTGCTTGTCACCTGACGATATGGCATTCGACTTTTTTTATTCATTTGAAAGAATACACAAATACAAGCGTCACAGAGTGGTCAGAAACAAGGCAACGAAAATAATTTGACGCGATTAACTTTTACTTTTTACTGGTAAATGTTGGTTATACTTAAGTGACATTCAAATCGACTAACACCTTATTAATTAAAAAGACGCATTTAACCCAATTGAAAGACCAAATTGATCTCATAAGTGCTTCGTAAACAAAGTTTTATACACTAATAGCCTCATTCGTCACGGTGGAACTTGGAACACATAAAACATACACCACCACCATACTTCGTATATAGACTGTTAGCTTAGTAAGAAAATGAACCATCATTTTGGTTATACTGTAGCCGGTTAAAAGGGGGATATTAACATGTCAAAATGTTTATTAGTGAAGTCCCCCGATCGATCATACTATAACGCAGTTACCGACACATTAGGAAAACTCATAAACCATTTGTTTTGTGCCACAAATTGTCAAAAGCTTTCTTATCTACGCTCTATCTAAATAACTCCTAATTTACATATGAAATACTCAAATACGTACCTATTAATTCATGCGAAGGAGCGATTAGCTTAAGTGAGTCGATCCGGGGCCGATTTTGATTCGATACGTTGATATGGTTTGATATTGTTTTGACACGAGCTTGAAGATCGTTTACGCTGATTGGTGTATGTGAAATCAAAGAGAAGTTGAAATAAAGGTGGATTTTCAAAGAAAATTTTGTAGCCACAGTAAATTTAATGCCATCTTTAGACACATGATTAAAACTTTTGGAACGCCATTTGACTTTGATCCTCATTCTTTCACTGACATGTGTTAAATTTGTTAAATATCAAAAAGTGGCGTCATTTTACCGTGCATAGGCCAAAGGTTGTGGCGCTATCGCTCTAAACGATGCCGCCATACCTTTGGCCTTTTATCTATTAGATTGCGCCACTTTTTGATATTTAACAAATTAATATTATTCATACACATATCAATGAAAGGATAAGAATCAAAGTCAAATGGCGTTCTAAAAGTTTTAATCATTATGTCGAAAGATGACAGTAAATTTACTGTAGCTGCAAAGTTTTCTTTGACATTTCAAATTCTCTATGTAAATTGGTTTGATGATCGTGCGTGAGATGCGCACTAATATGATCGTCATGTTCGTATGAAAACAAGATCAAAACCCATAACAAATTATTGTATTGAAGTCGGAAGGCCGACTTCATTACGTTATTTTCTACGTCAAATTTCTGTTTCCCCAATCTGCTCGTCAATAAATTATTCTATTCTTAGCTCAACGAGTATAAAAAGTCGAGTATAACACGTTACATAATTTTAACTATTAATCTAGAGGCAAGTGTTCGGGAAATTGCGTAGATTTCGTGAAGGAATAGTTCCTTCGTGTTAGAGCGGAGTATTCGAGCGTTCCGACACGCGAACTTGTTGCGTTGGATATGTCTTAGGAATTATTGTAAGAGGGAATGTATTTTTGACTAAAGGGCTTGTTTGAGTGGTAGTGCCATTATTTATTTCAGGGCTATAACCGCGATAATCGAAGGCGCGTTCTTCTCTGTTACTCTAATTACGTCTTAGTGAGAGTAAAAGAGAAAGATCCCTGCAATTTGCGTATTTCGGTTTTCGCGGTTGTCTAACAAGCTAAAAATATTACTATATAAAAATTATCCCTGTATTATCTCGCAGTATGAAGTTATACTAATCCAAGTGCGTACCTGGTTGTATCTTCGTGACCCACATGTGGGGTACGGACGTGTAGGGATAGTTCAGCGTGACCTATATATGGAGCACTGCACTGTGAACGTGTTAAGTAACATCATTTTTACGATTTTAACCTCCCAACAAGTAGTAGTAGTAGTAAACTTCTTATTGTACAAAAATACATATGAAAAGTAACACAACAACAGTACAATTAGTAATAAGTACGAAAGCGAACTTATGCCTTTGAGGGATCTCTTCCAGTTAACCTTTGAGTAGATGAGAAGACAGAGTGAAAAGAGCGTGACAAATGCAGTAATGTACAACAAGGTACCAGAAAGATAAAGGATTTAAATACATAGATAATTTATAGGATAAACATGTACGAATATTAAACAAAAAGGAATGAGGAAAGTAAACTAAAAATTGGAAAGAAGTAGACAAATGTAAAGCAACTATACGATAGCAGTCAGATAACGATAGCATCTCTAACCTCACCTGCTCAAAAAAGTTATAGTGGGAAATGCATGGAACACAATTTTTGACTTCGTAACTTTGTAGACACTTTCAAGAGCGGATATCTCAAAAACTACAAGATATCGAAAATATTGACTAAATAAAATTTGTAACAAATTTAATCAATTTTAATTCATAAAAGTGATCATGTAGATAAGACATATAGTTTCCAAGATATAAGTGAAAAACCGAAAAATGAGACTTTGTAACCGAGGGGGGGGGGGGGGGGTAACCCGGGTCAAGGGCTGTGGCTGGGGACTCTTGATATGTTCACCTCCTCAGTCAAAACATAGTTACGCAGTCAAAAATTGTGTTCCTAGAATTTTCCTCTATACCTTATTGCCTGGCCTATTAGAAACCACGCTGTTTTTTTAACGCCATTAAAACAGTACTGAGGCAACAAACTTAAAAATATTCCAGAACTATCGATTCTATGTTAATCACCATGCCCTGACCACTGACATTATGTCCGGCAACTCTGCTATATCTTATGTAAAATACGTAATCAAAACAAACAAAAAATTTGCATATCAGCGAAATAGAATCCTTTTAGTCGGGCTAGGGTAGATATTTAGATAATGTCATCGCATGAGCTTTATTGTGTCCGGCGGTCACGCCATGGGCGCGGCTCCGAAACTGGCATTGTCTACTGTATACTCGTTATTTATATATCATTACTCCACCGAGTCTTTTAAAATGTTTGACCCCATTTTCACCTGCTTAGTGGAGTTATACAACATTACCCTGCCGCTTCTTTCCACCAACGCTTTACGTGCCAATATTTCCATAGTCACATTTTCCAGTTACTAAATGTTCTTATTTTTTATGTCAATTGTATAATTCGCTAAATAATACCGATACATCTCCAATTAGCTGACCAAGAGCGGGTTAAAGTCCAGCAAGCTGTACCCGCACCTTTTTCATTACTTACATAATCAAATTGTTGTATATTATTGCGATAAATGCTTACCTACACTTATTACCCACGACGGAACGGAGACGGTATATGCGTTTGGGGTGAAAGGATGTTTGTGCGAACCAATGTTGCCATTTTTCTTCAAAACTACTAGTCCGATTTTGATGCGGTTTTCAGTGATGGGTTCGGGTTTGATTGGTGCATGTTCTTATATAGGTGTTACGGTGACAACTCACCAGACGGCGCTGCAGTAAACATTTATTTGTGCATCCTTTTTCAACTACGTTTTAACCGTCTTGGGTTTTTTCAAAAAATTTAATTTTGTTTTAATTATACCTAAGATGGACTACTTCAAATCAAAAAAATTAAAACAATTTATTTCAAACAATGTCCATATTGTGTTAGTAACATACAAATACTTAAATCTAGGGTTAGTATGACAAGATATTACTACAAATTCCTACATAAAGGGGCATGTAGCTGCACCCAGTGCTTCAGCCACGGTCGGCCAACGCGCACAGGATGGTATTCGAGCTGGCGCGCCACCGCACACAGGCGGATTTTCCTAAATTTCTGGCCAAAAGTCCAATGTACCAAATCAACTATAATAGTCACGTGACTTTATTTTTTGTATCTGTATCGTTCCTAAGATTTAATGACAACCCTCATAACAATTTAAACGAACGTTTTCATAACTACCCACATTAACGAAGTATCGACTTCTGACCAAAGGTTAATTACTTGTTAAAACTAAGTGTATTTATATAACATATTCTATTGTTTTGAAGTTGTTTGGTGTGATTTATATAATGGATTGTGAAGCTGGAGGTATGTAACTATATATTTAACATGAATGTTCATACTTTTCAGTTTGTTTATACACAGGAAAAAAAAAGTTAATTTACAATCGAATTTTTACCTGTTGGTTACTTATATTAGTGTATAAAGTTCAATATTCAATAGAATCTGACTACTGAATGAATATTATAGTAAAGACAAACATATTAGCTAAACTATTTGATAGTTTAGGTTGCTAATACGTGCTAATCTGTTTTTTATTAGACAATTATCAGTTGGAAGTAAAAATCACGAAAACAGTTTTATTTTTATTTTTTCTTTGTTTTTAGGTTCATCTTCTGAGAATATCATTATAAGTCGTCAACAATTGCTTGAATATTATAGAACGTGCAATTCGAAAGATAATAATGAAAAAATTTACCAATCTTTTTAACCAAGTAGCAAGTTTCTTAGGTGTTGAGGATGGTCTCACAAATGACTCAAAACAATTATTATCTAAGTTCGTATTCGACTACAAACAATTTTTTCATTGTTTCGAAGATTCAGGTGAAATTACTGGCATAAACAAAAATATTATATATCGCTTTCTTATAATCCTTTTGGCACTTACAAGTACGTTTCTAGTTAATCCAAATAAATTTAAAATTTATTGCTGCTAGACAGCTGTTGTCTTTATCAAACATTATCCATGGTACCCCCTACCAACAACTGTACATAAAATCTTATTTCATGGCCATGAAATAATGAAAAATTGTATAGTGCCTTTGGGGTTACTTTCAGAAAAAGCTCAAGAATCCAGAAATAAAGACATAAAAATGTACAGAGAAAGTTATTCGACAAAATTTAGTCGGATCCAAAATGTAGAGGATGTGTTTAATAACCTTCTTGTGTCATCTGATCCTTACATAACAGATATTTCACGAAAACATTACAAGAAGGATTCAAAAGTAAATGATTATCCAAAAGAACTTAAGTATTTACTGGACATGTAAGAAAAAAACTATTAAAATAAATATAGAAACAGTGAATTGACCTTTAATAAAGCTGTAGTTTAATTTAAACATGTTTTTATTTGATTCCTAAAGCGTTTCTAACTTTTAATTCAATCCATTAGTTTTGGCCAGAAATTTAGGAAAATCCGCCTGTGTGCACCGCCACTTACCTACCTAATATTTATACCTATGAACAGCTGTAAAAAGTAATGGAATAAACGTATTTGTATTTGTTAAAGTTTCTGAGCGCTTCTTCTTATCAAATGTCAAATTCGAAGCAGATGATAAAACTTTTCACTCTTCGAAACTTTCTGACATTTTATTCAGTTATTGATTAGTTACAATGATTATAGGTCGTGTCCTCCACGATGACTGGCAGATTTGTCAAATCTAACCTTTAATAATGACAATATAAGTCAAGGCACGCGTCCTCGTGAATGACCTTATGTTAGCCTTACTAATAGAATACAACTGTAGTATTATTGATTTGATTGTCCTAACAGGGTGTCAGGGTGTGTGAACTGACTTTATACAATTGAATACCTTATTAGGCATCGGAGTTTTTATCGCATGGTAAGACTAATAGCGGGCTATGGAGTCAACATTAGCAATAAAAAGAAATATGTATGTTTGTAAATAACAATAGACCTTTTTTCAAAAAACGTGGGGAAGTGATACACAGGCAGACCCGACCAAATATTATGAATTTGCTACATAAACCACGAGCTTATAAAATTATTTACAAAAAAAATGTATATAACATGTGTATAGTAATATATAATCGATTACCTAATGACATCAAATTATTGAAAGGAAATAGATTTAAGAATAAACTGACTGCTTGGCTTCTTGATAATTGTTTCTATAGTGTACAAAAATATTTAGATCACAACTGACATGCTGCTGAAATTTCTAGTTGATAATTGACATTCATATTCAGGAAATATTGTAAATTCTATTTTATTTATTATAACTTTGACATTTTGTTTAAATTCGACCCTCGATTATTATTTTACTTGACATTGTGTAAATTTGATATTTTTAAATTTTTGTTTCTATTTTTATATATATTGACTGTTTTTTTAAATATTTGCACGCCTGCATGCAGACTGAATGCACGGATTTTCTTTTATCTTGTAAGACCTTTATATTACTGTGTTCTATGCAAATAAATTCTTTGAATCTTTGAATCTTTGAAAATTCAACTCATATTCATACTCATACTCATTCACTTATTTAATTAGTAATTTTAATTTTACAAGGACAAGAACGTTTGTAAACAATCCTTTAATTTTGTCTTTCAGGACATAAATATTACTTATAAAAAATAATGACCATTTTTCTTTCTTAATATACATATTGTTTTTTTTAATGAAATTTCGTAATATAATCAATACAAAAAATAGTAATTATTCTTATTTGTAATATTTATATATTCAAAGACAAAATTAAAGTATAGTATATAACTCGTCAAAGTTCTAGATAATCACTATTAAATAGATGAATGAGTATGAGTATGAATATGAATTGAATTTTATTGCTAATGTCAACTCCATAGCTCGCTATTAGTCCTACCATGCGATAAAAACTCCGATGCCTGCTTATTATGTAGTATGACAATGCAATCTATATATTTACAGTACATATGGTGCTACTTTACCGCACTAGTGCGAAAATTAGCATATTACATTACGTTGAAAGGGCCATATATACTGTAAAACGTCGTACGATACATGTGCGTACGTAAGTCGCAACTCGTGCCGATTAAAAACACTCCATTCGGTCGTGTTTTAATTTATCGCCACTCGTTACGAATTTCCTATTTTTCGAACTTGTATCGTAATGTACTATTAACTGCGTGTCCTGACTGACTGATTCATCAACGCACAGCCGAAACTACAAAATATAGAAAGTTGAAATGTTCACACTAGGTAGCATTTATAAAGTGTACAAGAGATAGAAGTGATTTGGAAAATTTAACGCCTAAGGGGGTTAATAAGGGGTTGAACGTTTGTATGGCGTTAAAGTTTTATTTTAAGCTAGGAACTTTTAACTTCGTGAAGAGAACATAGAAGAAATGTTATTTCAGTGTTTTTGGAAATTCATCCCCTAAGCCCCCTTGGGGGATGAATTTAAAAAGGAAATAAAGATGTATATGATCAAGTCTTATATTATGTTAGGAACTTGAAACTTTGTAATAAAACATTTTCATAAAATATGAAAAAAGTTATTTCAGCATTTTTGAAATATGGTTAGAATGGGGTTGAAACATTGTAACGGCAAAGATTTCAGTAGGGATTTGAAATTAGTAGGAAAATAAAATATTTGAAAATACAAAAAATAATTATAGTGCTTTTCAAAATGCAGCCCTTAATATGGTTAAAAGGGGGATGAAAGTGTGTTTCGGGAAATAAATCCACGCGAACGAAGTCGTGGGCAACAGCTAGTATTGAATTAATTACATTTTTACGGTCTAGCTATTCTTTCGACTTGTTGCTACAGACTACTCTCTCTCTGTCTCTCCCTCTCTCTCTCTCAGAAAAATAAGCATTCTTCTTTCTGCATTACCCATCAACCCTTTATAGTCCTCGATGGAATCTTCTGATAACTGTGATTAACGCTATTTACGCTGGAAGGTTCGATATGCAGACAATTATTGAACGAAACATACGTTCCAACAAGCAGGCCTTATGTTCCAACTGCTAACCAGGCATTCGACTCCAACTAGAGTCAGACAAAATAAAAATTAATAAATAAATGTTTTGGGGACAATTTTACACACATTGACCTAGCTCCAAACCCCGGGGATTTCAATTCCCATACAAAGAAGTTTCCCAAATTTTTCAATGTGGAAATTTCGCAAATTTGGAAGCTTGTCTTGTCCACATTAGCAGTTTATAGAGGTCAACTTCGGACGGTTCCATATATGTTATCGATACCTACTATTAAAAGGCTCCTAAACAATACAATTACTATGAATTTCGACGTCGACATTCAAAGTCACTTATACCGGCTCGGCACGATTCATACGCTTGTTCAGCGGTAACAATGACAATCCAGGTGTGTGGCATCGATCGACATTAAACATTAAACCGTTGTCTGTCTGTGCTTCGCTGAATAATACAGGCCGGCCTTGACACTTCACTCGGGTCTTATCGACTGATTGAAGAATTGAAAGTGAGGACACGACATCAGGATTTCTAAGAGTGGCGCAGGTCATACGTATTTTATTATATGCTTAATTCGTTCTTCATTTGTCTTTATTGTAGACAACGCAAATTTAAGAGAATTAAAAACAATAGAATCAGTCGTTATTTTGCGGAAATCCATACTAATCAAAACAAAAAATATCAGTGCTAACCCGTTATATTTACTTGCGTATTTATACATGCAACATGCTAACAGTCTCAGTCGTCGGACTTCGGACCGTCAACATCTCCTGAGGATGCCTCGTAGAGAGGCGAAACACGTGTCGAGTTTTGTACTTTTGGTGGTGGGTTGTTATATTTATTTGCGTATTTATTTTTGCGGTGGGAGTGTGAGAACATTAATTGCATGTAAAAATACGCAAGTAAGTAGAACGGCTTAGAACTGATTGACTACTGACTACATAGTACGTTATCTTTTCGCGTATTAGCAAAGTAATATTTTTTGTTTTGAATCAAATACAATTTTTGGATAAATTTTCTTAGGACATGAGGCCCGAGTCGTATAAGTTTCCTTTACAGAATTAACTTTTTTTATAGAAGAAATATATAAGAAGAGCTTTTAAGATCCTTTTTTTCGAGATTCAATAACAGTACAAAATATATCAATTAATATAGTTTGTTGTTGGGCTTTGCTTTTTAATTGGATTAAGCGACGATTAATGAGAATTCTTTATTAGTTTTTTGAATAATTCAGACAGAACGCAATGCTCTCAGTAGAATCATTGTCATTAATGAATCATCATAATATTGGTAATCAACGAAATAATTTGGCCACCCGAAATTTGACAATGACGTAAAGGTGGATAAAGTGTATTTATAGTTTACTTAATTGATCCAGGTGATTTGAGCTTGGTGAACAGGGTCAACTACAGGAGAATTTTATGGCCAAAATATGGCTGAAAGTATACTTTATTTACTTCTTTAAGAGTTTTTCTTTAGTATATGACATCTATGTCTGTTAGCAATTATTGTAATTACCCAAGTAACCTCGATAACCTTATTTTGACTTCCACAACTTGTTATTCCATCAAAAATCGATTTCTAAATTTAGTTAATTGAATACCACCCCATCAATCCTGTTTCAAACATTATGGACAACAAACGAGCCAATCGTGTTAACGATAGAAAAAGCCATTTACGTAACTCGAATTGGAAATTCACACGCAATTCCTCCAATAAAAACCTTTTTTAAATTGCTTCTTTCCTAATTAGGGATCGGTACTGAAAGGGGAGCTATTACCAAAGAGAATTTGAAATAGAGGTGGACTGTCAAAATAAAACTTTGTAGACACATTAAATTTAAGTACTGACATTTGTTTCAATACATGATTAAAAGTTTCAGAACGCCATTTGACTTTTAATATAATATTAATATAATCTTTATTTAGTACCATAAAAGTAACAACTGCTTACATTTGGACAACGCTAATTTAGGTATACATATATTATATATGCACTAAAGGCTAAAGGTACACATCATTTAATTTGTTTAAACATAGGAGTAGGTAAGCGTCTTCTGTTCCCCGTACTAGTTATATAACTGTATCACGGTGGAACAGCATTCGCCGTTCTATTAGTTTTCTCTGGATTTTATCTGTAAGCGTTTGACAAAAAGTAATTTATATAAAACAAACATAATTCATTTCTTATAACGATTACCCAAACACGGGTGATCCTAACTTAATGAGTTCATAACAAAAAAGAGGGTTACTTAACAACTTTGATTCTTATTCTTTCACAATATGTGTTAAATTTGTTAAATATAAAAAGTGGTGCCATGGCGCTCTAAAATATTTAATCATTGTGTCAAAAGCTGGCAGTAAATTTACTGTGGCTACAAAATTTTCTTTGACAATCCGCCTTTATTTCAAATTATCTTTGCTATTACTACGCCTCCAATGTCTATATCTCTGTTTATCACAGGGCTGTATCTCAAAAACCATAATAAATAAAAATCTTTTAATTATACGTGTATGTCGGATAATGGCTGAATCATGCCATCTATTGCATTTAAGAGCAGCCTCTTAACGTAATCATTACCTTACATTTGACCGAATCATCAGTCTCTAAAATGCGATAGTTAGATAGCATGGTTCAGTCGTTCTGCGACATATAACAATCTTTAAAACAAATAATTATAAAATAAACTAAGGGAGCCCCCATGTAAAAACATACCTATTTTATTGTACCGAAACTCGGTATGACAAAAATTCAAAATTCAAAAATGTATTCTGCAAGTAGGCCTCAAGGGCTCTTTTACAAGTCAATACAACATTTATAGTAACATCATATAGTGACATGAAAAATACATAACATAAATAAAATATTATAGGACATAGGACATTATTACACAAATTGACTAAGTCCCACAGTAAGCTCAATAAGGCTTCTGTTGAGGGTACTTAGACAACGATATATATAATATATAAATACTTAAATACATAGAAAACACCCATGACTCAGGAACAAATATCCATGCTATGGAACCCTTGGAACCGGTGTGAAGGGATATGAACCCGGGACCGTCGGCTTCATAGGCAGGGTCACTACCCACTAGGCCAGACCGGTCATCATTTTTGTTACACCTTGTATATATGTTATTATGTACATATGTACAGATGTAGTGAATAATCCTTTCCCATCGTATTTTCTCGGGATCGTTCGTATTTGTCATGCTACTTCAGTTAACCTCAGTACATTTTGTACTGAGACTGACTGAAATAGCATAACACGAAACAACATTTATAAATACAACAGCCAATACCTGGGTAAACATGACATTATAATAATCTTAAAATAAATAATTACTACAATACAATAGATATGTATAATCTCTAAAATAAAGAACATACATAGAAGTTGCATAACTAGTAACAAAATCTAGTAAAGCATTAGTTGGATTTAAAGATAAAATTAAAATATTGTAGTGTGTGATGGTACCTAATCCTTGGTGCGATACGACTCGCACTTTAACGTTTCTTCTTCAATAGTTTTACCTTGAACCGTAGCATTGATTGCAATTTCCACCGACTCATACACATTTGTTGTCTGCATGTTGCCTAGTTCTTTCACGTTGTGGCTTCGACATTAGGTTGGTGGGTGACGTGATTGTTGTGGTCGCTGGCACTGTTACATGGAAGTTCGTGCATGTCATGTATATGATTACACACGTAATGTGTACATACATCACGCTACACGAATATAATGTGTACGATGACCCTCGAAAGTAGATTATTAACTCCGTTGTCACAATCATTTGAATTGGAACATATAATTTTATATAACATTTAAAACTTTTGAAATGTGTTGAAACATATTTAAAACAGGTTCTATCGCGAATCCTTTTTTTACTAGTCGTGGTCGCGGACTGGGCTTGGTGGTGGCGGCCTGCGTCGAAACGTAACGAAATCAATAATATAAAGGTAACGAAATAAATTCGCGATAGTACCCGAAATATATTTTAAAATATGTATATTATTATACTTTTTTTTTAAGTAAAGATAAATTTAAACACGATCATTAGGGTAACTGCTGCCCTATTTCCGTAATTAGTAATCGAAGTATTCTACCACGCTGGGAATATTTACGTTAGGGACATTAGGGTTTATGTCTCTTTTTGTACCATTAAGTGTTTTACTACTACTACTACTAGGGGTTTAAATTAAATTCTCTCTCATAATAATAATGGGTTAATGCGGTTAAAAATACCAATTACTCACTTCAGTGGACGCCTTCTTTTGGAACTTAACAAAAATCTATAATACTTACATTTATTGCTCTGCTTAATAACCAAGTTGTTCATAATCCATAGACAAGATTTTTAGTTTAAGTACCATGGACGGTAACGAAACGGTGTAATAATATACTTAGTGGACGCCAAAGTTCACGCTGATAGCAACTTGCAATCTCAAATATTTAGATCTCGAAATTTATCCTGACGGTAAAACATGCCATTGTCGTCGACGTCCACGGTGGATTCTAAAAGCGCTCAAAAGGTTAGAGCGCCCTCTACGTAGAGCTTTGTTCGTCTACCCTCATTCAGAAAGTGCAAAAACTGATGTCCCTTCGAAAAAATTCGAAAACTACGCTGATTTTTACATGTGGAAACTTGTCAAAACTTGATAAACCGCCCGTCTCTTTCAGGACTTGTGATAAAACGGCACAACATCCGAATATGGTGCCACGACTCCGACCTGGCGCGCCTGCAGCGCGTCGTGTGGGAGGGACATGGGTCCAAACTACTCAGTGAGGTGTCCAACCAACCTGTGGTCAAGAAGTTTTTGGAGGCTGTGCCTTATTTGATGGTAAGTGGTTAAGGAGACACAACTATGATATGGCTTGCAATGCGTTCTGTAGGCAGGTCATGGAGCCAGATTACTAAGCGAAATCTCCAACCAACGTGTGGTGAAGAAGTTTCTGAAGGCTGTACCTTATTGATTGTAAGTTATTATGGCGACACAGCTATGACATGGATTGCAGCGCTTAATCGCTTACTTGATGTAACCATAGCTCCTAAACGCACATCTAAGATATCCAACTTGGTATTAATATCCTTTTCACATGTTCCAGAATACGATACGAGACATCCACGAGGCAGTGATCCAGAACGACTTGGAAGGTCTGATGAAGCACTCCGGAGACCCGGTGACGCCACAAGCGCTATCCAGCCGGGATGCTAATAATATGACTGCTATGCATAAGGTTATATTTTTATCATTATCCTCATACCAGCTAAAAGACTTATTTTCAGGACAAAAGCACAGGCTTCTGCCAATGTCCTTTGTGACAGCCCAAACAAACCATCAGACCAGATCAAAACGACTTTAAAGGTCTGATGAAGCACTCCCGCGACCCAGTTACGCCATAGGCGCTATCCAGTCGAGACGCCAATAATATGACTGCTATGCGTAAGGGGAGATGCTTTCATCATCATCCACAGAGAGGTATCTTCATGAAGATCCTCATATCAGGACGTCTAAACACGTCCACGGCTAGACGTAGGGCTCTCAAAGGATCTTCACAAATACCCGTCGTACATTGTTTTTATTTATGCAACGGTTCAAACTAAACATCTATTCAAAGTCAAAGTCAATATTTTCTTTATTCAAATAGGCCTAGCAACAAGCACTTTAAAATCGTCAAATTGTCATCAATATCATCTTAATCTAAATATCAGAGCAATTTATTGATGCAGTTATTATTGTTCTCAAAAAACATTGAATTATTATAGATATGGCAAACTTAATAATAAGAATTTCACAAAAGGATCGTCAAACACCAAAATTTATTATTTAGCGATAGCTGGCGATAGCAACCTCTCTTTCCTTTATAGAGGGATTGTCTGAATCTGATTATACGCTCATAACGATTACTCGTTTCGCTCCAAATATCTGAATGGTGTATCTACTGATACAACGAGTGATAGGCATTGATCTAGTGGAGCAAGCTGAAGTTAGATCGACAGTGTTAACAATTGTGAATAAACATGACGATTAAATAGACGTTGTGGTTATTAAAAAACTCCACCGGTCAATCAAATTCAGATTTATGCTACTATTTAAATTTAGACTAGTGCATTAACTATGCCCAATAGCTAAGGAAGGGTTTCTGCCTGTGCTCAGCATAGGGTCGTATCTAAGCTGATAATGGTTGATACTACTAACATTTTTTATAAATGAGTCTTTAATATTGAAAGTATTAAACTTGAGTATCTCTCAAACCTTTTTTTGATAGGTAGCTGTTATTCAGACATTATTCCATTTTCAAACTTTAAACCCTCAAAAACATAAATATCTTCCAGGCGGCCGGCTTGGGTCACGTCAGCATAATGAAGTACATCGCCGATCGCTACCCTCAAGGCATCAACGACGTCGACAACGACGGACGCACGCCTTTACACTACGCGGCCATTGTACGTGATGAGCAGCATACGTACAATACGCTGGTGGGATTGGGGGCTGATGAGTCGGTTGTGGACAACGTGAGTTGCATGCTTTACGCATACAGTAGACATGACACACACATTTATAATTAACGCACTACAGGACAGTACATTACTTACTGTCCAACAACCGTTATGTTTAAGCCGATGATGCCCTTTTGCCTTAATGCATATGACGTCATAATTTAAACTTAATCGTGTGCACTTGCTTTTATTTCCGAATCAGTTTAAATTGTGAGTACAAATCGTGTTAGTTTAAATCAGTATATCACGTTCTTTTTTGACTCTATAGGGTCAAATTGTGCAGTCACACTCAATAAAAAAATTACTAATTTCAATTTCAAGAAGGGGCTCATTGAGGAGAAGGTTATGGAAAAAAATATGGGAGAATCTTACATAAAACAACCTAGTTCCAGAATAAGTTCAATAAAGTACTTTGACGACGGACTTTCACGTGACGTTTTGAGATATAATATATTTAATAAAATATAAAACATCAATACTAAGCCACAAACTAAATTGACTTGGGATACAAGAAATACATATTAATTTATAATAATAATATTTCTAGACTTCTCTTTACCCAGTTCCGTTATACTGCAGATAGTTATGGAGACACAAATGTGGCAATCTCAATTGCTACTCCGAGTAGTCCAAGAACCATGTTGAGTGATATACCTTTAGGAACGTGTGTTTCGTTATAGATAAACACGGACAATTATATAATATACAGACAAAAAAGATATAGGTTTTGTGTATTTAAGTTTTATAGCGCAAAAATTAACCTTACAGTACAAAAGGTGGACTTGATGCCATAAGGAATTCTCTAGCAGTTATCCTTAAGGCTAAGCAGAGATATTGTGTGCAGTGCTACATTTGCAACAGGAAAAGCAAATCAAATAAAAATACATATATAGATGTAGTGAATAATCCCATCCCATCGTTTTTTTACGGAAACGTACGAACGCGTTATGCTATTTCAGTCAGTCTCAGTACAAAATGTACTGAGGTTGACTGAAGTAGCATGACAAATACGAACGATCCCAAGAAAATACGATGGGAAAGGATTATTCACTACATCAGTACATATGTACATAATAACATATATACAAGGTGTAACAAAAATGATGACCGGTCTGGTCTAGTGGGTAGTGACCCTGCCTATGAAGCCGACGGTCCCGGGTTCATATCCCTTCACACCGGTTCCAAGGGTTCCATAGCACGGATATTTGTTCCTGAGTCATGGGTGTGTTCTATGTATTTAAGTATTTATAAATATATATATTATATATATATCGTCGTCTAAGTACCCTCAACACAAGCCTTATTGAGCTTACTGTGGGACTTGGTCAATTTGTGTAAGAATGTCCTTATTATATTTATTATATTTTTTTATTTTTTTATAATAGTATCCCATTTAATGGTATATTCGTTATTGTATTCTGATTAGGGTAAAGAAGAAGAAAAAAAATTTTCGTGGCTAGAAATGTTTTGAACGGCCTGTCTAGCAGAAATAATAATATTATTTGACGTCAAAAGAAAAAAAAAACTTCTATTTTTTCCTAATCAGAACACGATACCTGTATACAAATATAATATACACATACACAATATTATACTTCTTTATATTGTGTAAATATGTGACAAACTGTAAAAGTAAGCAATTTAATGTTAATATGACTCACTAGAGTTTAATTTATATATACCTACTGCTATCAAATACAACAGAAATTCGTAAGCGTATAACTTCATCGAAAAATATGAGAAAATTCATCAAAATATTGTATTTTTGTAGAAAAACAAGACACCTGGTTATTATATAAACAGACCTCAGGAAATCGACAAAAACATTCTGAAAACACTTCCTGATGCACCTCGAACCCCGTCTAGCTCCTACCCGTCCTCTTGGGATTGGAAGTTACTGGACATAGAAGTCATAGCTGAACTGAATAAAAAGTCGAGGAGGAAAATGAAAGCCTCCAATGAAAATATTTCTTCGAAAAATAATACAACCACCGTCTCTGAAACAATAGAGAACAAGGCAGGGGCAATGAAAAATAGTAGCACGCATGAATTCATAAAAGACTTACCTGATCTAGATGATAATGTCAAGCCTAATCACGATAATGGCGACACGAATGATAGTAAATTAGAGGTGAGGACTGCATGCCAAGCTTACCCTGTTGTTGTCATGGTTTATTTGCATAGCTTGTTGATAAGCATCTGCATGAAATTTTATTTTTGCATTTTAGGATTCACAAATAGCTGAAGAAACAGACGATGTAACTGAAAACCATACTGAACATGAAGAAAAAGACAAACCAGATGAAGAGCAACCTGAACAAGCACAAGTTGAAGAAAGCGCCGATGATGTCGAAGAAGATAATAATGTAGAGCATGAAACTGAAAACGGGAAACATCTAAACAATGATGAACATGAAACTGAAAATGATACTAACCACAAACAAGAAGTGAAAGATGAAAAACATGAAGAAGATGAACAAAGAGATGAAAAGAACGAACCTGAAACACATAATGTAGAGGATGATGATGACAAAACAGAAGCTAAGGAGCAACTACCGGATGTAGTTGAAAGCCACGAAGATGTTAAAGATAAAGAAAAAGCTGAAATTGAAGAGATTACGCATGATGCCTCTGAAGACCATGAACCACGTGATGCCTCTGAAGATAATGAACCACGCGATGCCTCTGAAGACCATGAACCACATGACCATGAACATTCAGAGAAAAATGAAGTCGATGAAACAAACCATGCAAATGTAGAAGAAAAGGCAGAGAATAAAGACGAGGAGCAAGATTCTGCTGTTGAAAACCACGAAGAACATAATGGTGAGTCACAAGTTGATGAGAACGGTGAGCTGACACACAAAAACAATGACATTCATAAAAACACGAAGGATACTGGTAATAAATCAGAAGAGGAAGTTATTGAATCTCCGAAAGAAGGTAATAATAACTATGACCACAACGAGGATGACGATGATGTACAAGTACAAGGGGACGCTGTTTCCGAATACAGCGACACAAATCTCAGAAGTACTGCGGAACTATCCGACATGAATAGTGCCAAGAGAGGTAAAAGTGCCATCTCCTCTGGTACCATACACGAAACAATTAAAACATAATCATCTCAACACCTATTTAATCATTTGTAAAAGGGTCCCTGACAAGCTCAATATTTTTAATTATTTTGCTGATTAAGGAAACCTGACTGACGGAAGAAGTACGCAAGACAGTCTTATTGAAGGAATAGTAAATGGAGAAGCCGAGTTGGACTCCCAAGATGCAAGTATTACACAAAGAGATGGATCAGTACACGGGGACGGGCTCGCTGTTGTAAGTATAAGTCATACCGTACCACCCCGTAAGACATTCGAAACATAAAGGTAACGAGTACGTAAATTAATTAGTTGATTGTGGTGTTGTTTAGAATAGAAGCATCATTGTAGCACTGTGTATTTCCACAGGCACACGTAACACCACTGTCATAAATTGATTTGCCAGCTTTTTAGTTAGAAACTATATGTTTGATAGTACTTCTTAGTACGCGAATGCCTTTCACTCTATTATTTCCAAACTCACTTTGTTAAAATTTACGTTAATCGTGTAATATTTAACAGGATAGTGAAATTGACCCGGAAGTGACGGACTTGATAAATAATGCAAACATGGAAATGTTGGCAGCATTGGTTTTGAATGGAGAAGGATCAAGACTAGTTGGTAGACGATCAGGAAATTCGGAATTGCAGGCGTTTCTAGATAATGTTTCAACTTACATGGTAAAATTGTTTAATCCAACCTGATATTAAACAATATTTGATTCTGTAACAGCGTTCTTAGTATTGGCTTTCTGATTTTAGCAAAAAATAAATAAGGTTCACCTGGCAGCCAGGGAAGGAAATATTAGAGAGCTTCAAGCAGCGTTAGATCGACGGAAATTTGCTATAGCAAGAGATTCTATCTCACCTAATGGTGCCACGCCTTTGCATGTAGCAACAGTTTTTGGAAAAACAAATATTATGAAATATTTAGGTGGGAGGTAAGTTTAAAACCAATGTCATAGAACACTAATGCTTAAACGAATATCGAAAGTACAAATGTTCCAATCTTCAAAAAATATCAAAAGATTTGATGTCTATATTACAGATTTCCTGAAACACTTTCAGCGGTTGATTTTGAAGGTAGAACGGCATTACATTATGCTGCTGTATTGCCTGACAACGGTCACTATTATAATTTACTACAACAGCTAGGGGCCAATGCAAAGGACTTAGATGATGTAAGATTATTTTATCAAACTATAAATTAATTGAATTTTGAAGAAACGGAGACCTAACTCATATTTTTCTACACAGAATGGTCGATCGGCAGAAGATTATTACAAAAATCCAAGTTTATTGCCGTTTAGTCAGTTAATTGCAGACTTTGGCATAGACGAGGAAACAGCCAAAGAAATGCTATCGGACAAAGGTAAGGAAGGATTTAGTTTCGTAGAAATTTTACTTTATGCGCTTGCTTACTTTTAATAAATGGATGTACAAAATCTGTTTAAAAATCAGTGCCAGAGGACCAAGTTTCTTCAAGGAGAGTATTGGATGGACCAGAAGCATTGGAAACGCTTGAGCGGTGCTATCGTTTGCTGGCGTCTGCCCGCCCCGCGCGCACCCCCCTCTCGGCTTCATCTAACAGAGCTACACCACCGCTAGTTTTAGGGAGATTCCTCAAGAGACCCGTTTTTGATGCACTCAAGTATAGAGTAACAAAATTAGATCACGATTTATTCGATGTAATTTGGCCTGCTGTAAAAAAATTGCCAGACAATCGAAACGTCGTCCAAACAGTGGAAGAAGATTTTCCAGGAGGCGTGACTGCCCCGGACTATTATGTCTACGAAGTATTTCATGAATTTTTGACCCCCTTAGTTAAAGATTTGCACAATATCAATGTGCACTCTGATTTGCCGCTGCATCCCCCTTCTGATTTTGTGACGCATCAAAGACCACAGACAAAATCATCTTCTTCTTCGTCGGAGCCCCTCGTTGAATTTAACATAGATCCAAATGATGAGTTTGTTCTATCGGGTACAATAGAATGTACAAGAAACCTACAAGGGTTCGAGTTACCCATTAATTTGAAAATCGGTAAATTGGAGACAATAGAACGTATTGTAACCACAATTTTAATGAGAGAAGATTTTGCTAAAATTACCGCACAATCTAATCCAGAGTCAGACCAAAAGGGAGGAACATATTATACATTGAATGAGGTGTTAGAAAAACCATCCGAAATATCTGCCACCTTAGCGTCCTCTGGACTTCTTATCGCCCTTTGTGACAGGGAAGAAATCGATGACTATTCCCGTTTGCACGGTAAACACTGGCCTTATGGTCGCGGAGTTTACATCAGTGATGATAAAACGATAGCCATCTGGATAAACGTACACGACCACATCCGAGTCGTAACGTCCTCTCCTGCAGAATCACCAGGAGAAATAGGCCTCCCGTTCAGCAAACTATTTACCATCATGGCATACCTTCATGAGAAAATGGATTTCGTATTTGATTATAAACTCGGGCATTTATCCAGCAGACCAACATTTTTGGGATCAGGTATCCGTTTCAGTCTAATAGTAAATTTCCCTGGACTAACAAAAGATCCTGATAATATGAAGCATTTGTGTGCTATGAGGGGTCTACAGTATAGAGAGACTTTGAGCCCAGATATAGCTAGAATTAGCAACTATCAATGTCTCAGTGTTACGGAATCGAATTGTTTCAACGATTTCACGACGGCAGCTTCGAATTTACTGCACTTGGAGAAAGATTTATCAATGCAAAACTCAGCGCACATCGCTACAATGCTGTCCAATATTTTCCGTCGGAAAAGAAGCAGTTTATCTGGCGCGGATACGTCGGATTACGAGAAACTATAAAGAATTGAATGTATAAGTTTGTAGATTAGAAGCCACTTTAGAATTTATTTTATAATGATTATAATCGAATGTTGGAAAGATGTAGGTGCAGATTTTCATCGGAGTGGGAGCATCGTTAGTATCCATGACTGCTGTTAATGTTTTAGGTCAGTACAGTAATTCTAAGTCACCCTCACATGTGAGTTGTGTTCGTGTGACTACATCTGAGTGTTGTTCATTGATGCTTTGACACCGAGCAGTTCATGTGTTGCACTCACCACTAGCCATGCCAGTCTTTCCAACATTAGATCAACTGGGTCATAACGGACTAAGGCTTTTAATTTTGGACACGCGATATAAATCAATGGTTCATGAATAAATGTGAGTATTATTTAGTAGTACAGCGACACGATTTGCGAGAAGTCACACGAGATACGGTGTCCATTATTGAAGTCTTAGACTTTTATTTCTTATTTCCTGTCTCCGAGAGTTAAGGGTTCTTTGGGAGCTCTAAATAATCAACCCATCAAAAAATTAATTCTAAACGCTATTTATGGATATACTGCAAATTTAGCTTCGACCTCCTTAACTTTTGGTAACGGGGAGGGAGTTTTTATTTTGTATTTATATTTTAGTTAGACCAAGATAAGTTGGCAGCGATTTTGACAGCCTAGACAGTGCAGGTGTTGTTTTAAACGTCAAACTTCTATGAAATTATGACGTTTACTTTACACTTGCACAGACTGGGCTATCAAAATAGCTGCCAACTTAGCTTGGTCTGACTCTACGAGTATTTATGATCCAACTGAATTTCGTGTTTGTGTCCGCACTGATGGTGTTAATACTAAACATAGATGAAGGTGAAGGCTATGTCAAATATAATATTTGTAGAAAATGGATGAAGAACATTATAACTAATTATTTTACGTTTCCACGTAAAACGTAGCAACGTATAATGAACGTTGTTGAGCCTTAATTATTAAAACTGGAAGGAGTTATTTGTTGCCCGATGCCATTACTAAATAATACCTATGGACTCACTGTCTAAATTATTTAATTGACTACCACGTATACATAACTAAAAGGTCATAGCAGTAGGCCAACTGTATGGGATATCATCAACGATCAATAACTTCGTCATATAAATTATTAGCTTCAAGCGCTAATAGAGGGGTTTCTATTTACCGACGCTTTTTCTACCGGCACAAATTGCCCCCTCTACGCCTACATATGTACCGTTTGTGTGTGTTCGCTGTATCGCACACAGACGCATCGAAGGCCGACTACTGAATTATAAATCATTTTCAGGTACGGACCACGTCGCAAACGGCCATATGGACATTCCCATCTTTCGGACCGACGAGGGCAGATACCTCGCCAAGTGTAAGCTCTCAGATTATAGTAGTTTAAATAGAATTAAAATGGAAGAAATTGAAACGAAGGACGTTTACACGGACACTGTTTTTACAGCTCTCGGCGATCCTTTGATCAAAGGGTTGACCGAAGTGGCTAATGTAAAGCCAAAGGACCCAGTGGCGTTCCTCGCGAGTTTTTTGCACAATTTTCCGGAGAATGAGAAACCACGATTAGGTACGGAGGTGAGCGCTTCTAATTTTATAACCTTAGCTTCTGCTAGATTCGGTGCTGCAAAATTAAGTTGTATTTTGCCTAGTAAGCAAAACGCGTTTTGATTAGGTATTTTTTTTATACTAAGGTAAAATACAACATAGTCCTTTAGTTTTGTCTCTGAACATTGACTGACTGACTGATGACTTAAACATTGCTTATATTGCTGTCGCTTAAGAATTCTATAATTTAATTAAGTATATTGTTGCATGGGACCTTAGTTTATCCACGTACCTCGTGGAACTATTAACTAGGTCTGCATATTTAAATCGGATCACTCCCTATAGCTTGCAGCATCTCTCGCACCTAACTTGCATGCTTAGCCACAACTCTGTAAACAGGAATCCAATGTGTTAGTGACGCACGGGCCGCCCGAGGTGGAGAACGAACAGCCCCCACCAGAAATGCACGCGGCATTGTCTCGGAGCGCGACCCGTACGGCGACGAGGCCAAGGCCTATTGACGTTATCACAGTGGATCCACGGACGGAAAGCAGTCCTGATGCCCCGGAGGCAGCGTTCAGCAGTGCTGATCGGGTAATTTTGGGTTATATTCATGTTCAGTCAGTAGATAGAAGCTTCGAAGTGCAGCACGTACAGAGACCGAGGTCTATTGACGTGATCACAGTGGATCCACGGATGGAAAGCAGTGCTGATGCCTCGGGGGCAGCGTTCAGCAGTACTGATAGGGTAATTTGGCTATGTGTCTGCGCTTTGTGTTGTCAGTAGGAGGTAATATGGTCCGAAGTGCGGTACTCTAAAAGTCTGAGGTCTATTGACGTGCTCACGCCACCGTGGATCCACATCCACGGACGGAACGCAGTTCTGATGCTCTACAAGGCGGTATTTAGTAGTGCTGTTAGGGTAAAGCTTTCTGTTTAACACGTTCTGTGAGTACGTATACGTAGAACTCTCGAAGCGCAACCCATACGACAACAAGGCTGAGGCCTATTGAAGTGATCACTGATCACTGTAGATCCACAGAAGGAAATAATAAATCCTATGCCTTCAGTAGTGCTGACAGGATAAGTTGACTTTAAATTCATGGCTACAACTTTATGGAACTGCATAAACATTTTTCAATGTTACGTAGCTAAATAGTTATACGGTCACAAATAATTCTCTTTACTTGGTGTGAAATTGAATCGTAATTCACAAATAAGCATGAAAGCTGACAAAGGATATGATGCAGCGGTGGCAGCATGGTTCCAGTTTTATCACTTTCGCGCTTACATACTTATTAGAACGTGACAGGCATGGTGACAAATGATAGAGTCGACCATTTTAGCCCTACAGGATCAAAATAGGCATGGACAAAGAATAAGCAGTTTGATTGACACCACCGATTTGAATATGTTATTGTTCTACTCCTCCTTTTCGTGATACATTTCCCTGCCGTACCTATGTATTTATCCGTCACTACGGTACTGTCATTATGTTATTACCATTACTTATGAATGAGAGGGTGTGTGTGTGCACGCTAATGTTATACTTCCTATAATGTTTGATGTGGTAGTATTTGTTATCTTTCTAAGTGATTGGCCATAGTATAATATCTCTCTGTCGCACTAATATAGATAGAGAGACATTACCGTTTCGTTCACTACGGCGCAAACGATTGGTATCTTAGCTAGCCCTTCTGAAAAATAAACGATATTTGGCTTGATTTGATTTGAGAAGTGAGCGGACACATTGATATATAAATTCTGACGCAAAAAAGATTGAAAAGCCACCGCGAACTGGAAGATATAGCTTAAGTGGCTCCTAGCAAGATGGACAACAGATGATCTGGTATACTCGTAGATGACAGAAGTTAATTTATGTTTTAAGCAGAAACGTCTGCGAACGATGCTATTAAGCTTAGAAATAAATTAAAATTGGAAAAAATTACTGTCTTAGAAGACAAGTCAACAAGATACTCGTACAAGTCATATTGGAAATTCACTAGTAACGAGGCCCATATGGTGGAAATATTTGCTGTGTTGGGTAAGGCCTTGGTAGCTCAGATGGCAGAGCACTGGGCTTGTGATCCAGTGGTCGTGAGATCAAGTCTCATCCAAGACAGTAATTTATTCCACTTTTAATTTATTTCTAAGCTTAATAGATAACAGAAGACTGGATAACGCCCTACTACAGCTGGAGAGCCTTATAAGAGCTTAATGTCCAGTAGTGATTTTTGGTTGATATGATCATCTTAATTTCTAGGACGAACACGGCCAGTCGATGCTCCACTTCGCAGCCGCGAGGACGCACACACGCAACGCACTGTTCCAGTTACTCCAAGAGTCTGATGTCAACCTTGCCTATAGAGATGAGTTGTACCGAACTGCAAGAGACGTGTCTCTGCAGGCGAATGTGCCGGAGAATACAGCTGAGATCGACCGATGGGTGCTGCATCTAGCTGCGAGAGGTATGTCTTTCTTATTGGGCATCATTTACCCCCCTAGTTGAAAATGGCACAGATAGCAGGCAGGATAACCACATTAAATCCCGACCACGATTTCAAAATTAATTAGAAATAAAATATGTTTCACCTCTGCGGAATTCTATGATTAAGTAATTACTTAAGTGTTTTTGTATCACTGTATGTTTGCTTTACCTATGACATATTGATAGAAACAAAATGTCAGTTAGCTATGTTTCTTATTTTTTTTTTTTTCAACCTGTCCATTGTAATACCTATTCACGTGTGTTCAGGTAACAAGGAAAAGATAATGGAGTTGTTCCTAGAAGGCTACGATCACATACTGGACGTCGTTGACGACGAGGGAGTGCCAATAACCGATGTGGTGGCCAGCCGCGACAGCGAAATGAGCAACGTACTTGCCTCGATACCTGCTTTCGAGGTTCGTTATTTTTTACTTTCTCAAATAAGCATATACATTGTGCACCAAGTACATGTCATTACACGAATCAAGTCGTTTTCGATGCATATAGACTACTCATGTAAACCTTGTTTGGGCTGTTTAAAAAAACCTCAATAAGAATTAGATGATTAGGTATTTAAAAAAAAGTACGGTGGAAGATACAAGTATGGAAGGTAGAGGTAAGGAATGAAATCTCCATGTACCAAAAAGTGTCCATCAAAAAACCTTAAATAGGTGGCGCTACAATAGCTAGAATACTTGAAAAAAAATCAAATCATAGACAGGGCGCACTTCACTCCGTCAATAACGCCTAGGTTCTTAGCTACTCTAGCGCTATTCTAGAGAGATTTGGAACTATTATTTATAGCTGACATCTGAACACTTTTGCAACAGTTCTGCCTATGGAGATTTCATTCCTTACCTCTACCTTCCATAGATACAAGCTTGTATCAATCGCCTAGGTAATAAATAGCTATGGCCTGCTGCTGCTGTAGCTGTAGTTCTAATTCTTTTTTTTAGGACTCACGAGACGCCCTCCACAGCGCGATACGAAGAGGAGACCTCACTGCAGTTGAGAATACCCTGGCAGCAGAAGGCGGAAGAACACTAGCTAGAGGCAAGAGCTCATTCGGCAGAACAGCTCTACATGTGGCGGTGCTGGCGCAACATGAGGAGATTGTAGCGTTGCTGGCTTCGAAATGTCCAGAGCTGCTGCGATTTGGAGACAATGTAAGCTACTTTTACTTCCAGCAGCTTCAGTCAGCTGTGCATAGCCTTTACCGATCGATTGCTACACAGAGTAGAGTTGATGTTTTTGTCCAACTTGCTAAGGGCTGATGTGCTTTCCTACGTTGTCGGTTGCTTTATTAGACTACACAGCAAGTTGGAAAAAGTCATTACTTTCCTCAACTCAACCTACCGTGGCTTTACGACTCCGACGAAACTGTGACTTATCAGAGCAATGTGTTGTCCCGTAAGTGAGAATAAATGTGTTGTCGTCTCGACCGATAGTTTCTCGGCTCATTGTGAGCGTCCGATTGTAGAAACGTACGCTCACAATACTTAAAAAAATATAATTTCTTTCTTTCCAGCTGGAGCGCACCCCCCTTCACTACGCGATGGGAGTAGAGAAGATGGAGTCATTAAGTCGTGTCCTCATCCGAGCGGGTGCGAAGCGCGTTCTAAAAGACCTGAAGGGGCGCCAACCTTCATACTACTTCATGAACAAGTCCGATATCCTGCGGCTCAAAGAGGAGGAGGAGATTTACTGACAGAACAGGACGCGGGTGTAGTTGATTCCTCGAATTATAGTTCAGGATTTCGGATGATTTTATTCTTATTCTTTTATCGTCTTCTACTCTAACTTGACTTGTGCACAGTTTTAAAATGTCAATTAATATTCTAATATTTTTTACATTAATTATCTTTACTTTCCTATTAATTCATTCACTATAAGTTGTTTCAGATTGGTATTTGACATTTATCTGGATTGAATAGCTTTTCAGAAATTTAACATAATCGAATGTTACATCAATTGTGAATCATTCAAAACTAAGGAAGACGATATAGGAAAAAGAAGTACTTAAGTATCCCAAATTATTTTGATAATGAAGGCAGCCCGATCAATAATGATCATTGATCATATTTTGGATTTAGTCCAGCTCATTTGGATTCTTTATACTATGCCGTTGATTCTAGTATAGGTATGTATGACATCGGAATACGACATAATACTCGTACACCTCCGACGAAACCATGGCTTAATAGTATACACATGACATGTTTACGGCGAGGGGGACATTGAATCCTGAACGAAGCGAAGAATTCTAGAATAGAATACTGAGCGTAGTGAGGAATTCAAGTGTTATCGAGCAAGGTGCTTTTCACATCGCCTATGAGGAAATTATTACATTCTAAAATATTATTTAAGCTAGAAAAATATATACAAAAAAGAAATAAAATCGTGTCCTAGAACAGAAAATTTACACTTTGATCCCTCCTAGCAGGGGAGAAAAGTGCCATTTTGATCCCTCCTAGCAGGGAAGAAAAAGTGCCATTTTGATCCCTTCCGGCAGGGAAGAAAAGTGCTACTTTGATATTTCCTAGCAGGGAAGAAAAAGCCTCTTTTTGAATGGGTGATGTGAAAACATCAGTGTTCTCAGTGGTCGGATAATTGGTAGTCATTGAACAATGAGATTGTGAATTTTAAAGCAGGCCGGTTTGTATCTAAAACGAAACAGTTGTATAATTTGCTTTTCATGTTGCACTTTAGATAAATCTAAATGTTTCGATGAAACTAGTCGTGTGCCGAATTTCTTAGAAAGCGTAATTGAACGCACGAAACGGATTTTATATAAAAATTATAAAATATATAAAAATAAATAGGTATTTTTCTAATTCATGTCATTCGTAACTTGAGGGGACCCTGTAGATATTTTAAAATTGTTAGAACTATGAAATAATAAACGTTTTAAAATAAAGGCTTTATTATTTTAAATCCTGACGATAAATAAAATCAAGAGCAATGAAATGGGAACTGCAACAGCAGAAGCAGCTAATCGGTGAAGTGTTGAAAATGAACTGAACAATAATGTTAAGAGATTATGATTTAGAACACCTGACTCGCGTAGATACTTCTGCTTAATGTTCAAAATGATTCCTTGAACATAGTATAGAAATATAACAAAACTTTAAAACTCATTTTACTATTAAGCATATAAGCATCTCATCAGAAAGCCAATCAGGACCGGATTTAGGGGAGGGCAACCGGGGCTACAGCCCCGGGGCCTCCACAAAAGAGGGGCCCCCACAATAGACTTCGGAAAATATACCATTTTATTTGGAAACTAATTTGGGACCAGGGGGCCTCCACTCCTTTATTGCCGGAGGCCTCCACACCTCTAAATCCGGCATTGAGGTCGATTCAAACGTACACCTTGACATCAAAAACAGTAATAAAATTGCATTTAAAAATACGCAAGTAAGTATGACGGGTGGGCACTGATCGACTAGCACGTTATCTTTTCGCGGATGAGCAAAGTAATATTTTTTGCTTTGAATCGAAATTATATCATTCATTGATTCTTTTAAAATTATGGCTTCAGTCCAGTGGGACTATTTCGCCAGTATTAAGGTATTAAGAGCTTTAAATACGACTAAAAATGTACGGTTACTACAAGACAGTGTACGGTGATTTTATTAGCTCTTGTTAAGCAATTGCTGGACTTTACAAGTAGCACGTGGACTACCAGCCGTTGACTCCATATTGGTGGTTAAACGCGTTTCAAGATTAATTCTCTATTCACTGCACACTACCACATTAGTTTACTGTATAATAAGCTATCGATATTACACTTTAAACAATATTAATGAGCAAAAATCAAAGGAATTAATCACGAGGCTAATAACTATTAAGATAGCGCACGAACTGGAACTATATCTAAACGGTGTCATAAATGTGCCGGAAATGTATTGATTTCTACCTACCGTAAACAAGAGATTCCTCTCAATCATTTGCAACCGTGGGATTATTTCGCATGTGAGTTTTCATAGGAGTTTTTGGCATTGAGCCTTCGAGAACACTTTCTTCGATAATATCAGTATCTGAATCAATTTCTACTTCCACTTGCGACTGGTCTTCAAAAAATGAATTCTCCATTTTTGTGACCCAAATTAGATAATGTTCATTTCGCGCGTCCAATTCGCTCCGTACTACATCTATAGGGAATATTACGCGAAACTCTGCGTAGAAGGCGCCACTACCACAATCCATCACAATCTAACCTCTCTATCACTCTTGCATATTCGAGCGATAAAGACGCAGATATTAACTAAATTTCGACTTTCGCGTTTCCCGATAGGCCCTTTGTAAACAAACCGCCTTGATGCATGCAACGCAATGTCATATTTTATTACCTGTGAAAATTTGTCAAAAAACTGTTTAAGCCACAGTATGTATAAGTTGGAAGAGCTGGAAGTAACCGCTCAGGATCGCGCCAAATGGAAAATTCTTCTGCGAGCCCTGTGTGTGTGTATGAGGGATAACAGTAGTACATCATCATCTTCTTGTATAAGTTACTCTATGGTTTACGATAGGTGCTAGTGCTACACTCTGGCGGCACGGCAGAACATCGCAGTAATACTTCCTATTGGCGCGATTATACGCACGCGGGAACGAGAATAAAATGATATGGAGTGTGGAATTAAAAGGAGTGAAATCTTTTATGGTAGATCTGTTGTAAGTGTCCAGCTGTCATCTATAAATAATAGTTCCAAATCTCTCTAAAGTAGCGCTAGAGTAGCTAAGAACCTAGGCGTTATTGACGGAGTGAAGTGCGCTGTCTATGATTTGATCTTTTTGTTCAAGTATTCTAGGTATTGTAGCGCCACCTATTTAAGGTTTTTTAATGACACTTTTTGATACATGGAGATTTCATTCCTTACCTCCACCTTCCATAATAAAATGACATCGTTTTGGTGTCAAATGTATCGATGAATGAATGATCGAATGTGGTGATGTGTGTGTGTTGATGTCTAAGTTGGAGGCCTCCAGATCGACGTTAAACGCAGATATCAGCACCCAGTAAGTCACCCCGTATAAAACGTAACCAATTCATTGCTCCTGAACATAGCACAACAATGTTAATCTAAAAATCGAAAATTTAATCTAAAATAAAATACAGTTGGTAACAATAAAAGCTAGAGATGTGGTTAGAAAGATTTCTGTAGCACAAGGGCATGGGATCCGTCAAGTGGGTGACTGCCACGGGATGGGGTTGATATACATCTTCGAAACTGACCCTCGCATACCTGTGGTGGGTTGAAAATAGCTTGATCACTTCGCTTTAATCAAATAATTATTCATACCTAGTAGAGGTATAAATTTTAAGACAAAATCATGCCTCGAATTTGGCAGCTAAAGTAAATCTAGACAGATAGACAGATCTGGTGGCCATAAGATGACGCTAGATAATCCAGTGACCACAAGAAATAGCGCCGTACAACGCCATTTATTTAAACTGTCTAACTTTAGGAGACACGTTTTTTTTGGTTAGACTTCACCTACAGGTCTTTTACCTTCAACTTATTGCTTGTAACGATAGTAGGGTAAATACGCTACGCAATGATTGGCTTTGAAAGGTGATGACTTCGGAAGACATTTACACGGAGGCTATTCGAAGATGGGCTACTCCTCATTTCCCTTTCCCGATTGTATGCTAGGAAACCGAGGTGTGCTATTTAAAATTGGCGCAAGAATACAAGTCATGAAAGCTATCGTACCATATTCTGGTTAGTCTGCTTTCTTCACGATGTATTGCTTTGCTGAATTGTGACTAGTATCGATTAAACACATAAGCTCTTATCTTATCTAAGGATTATCTGAGCTACCGGTTCGGACAAATGTACCTATATATGTATGGTGATGTAATATGATGGTAATGACACACCAGTGTATTCACCATCATTTGTTGTCATCACCTATAGGGCTAAGATGGTCGGCTCCTTATCATTTGTCACCATGCCTGTCACGTTCTAACAAGTATGTAAGCGCGAAAGTGACAGGCATAGTGACAAGTGATAAAAATCGAACCATGCTGCCACCGCAAATGCATAGGACAAACATCGAAAATCGTAATTTCTTGATTGCCTCTGCCGCTCTTGCATGCTTTTTTTTTAATACCACGACGGTGGCTAACAAGCATACGGCCCGCCTGATGGTAGGCAGTCACCGTAGCCTATGGACGCCTGCAACACCAGAGGTTTGCAGATAGAGGCAAAAAGACGAAAGAAAGAAGTAGTTTGCGATATATGCCCTCTGTATTACTCACTGAGCTCTCCTTGGTTGAGGGGCACGGGTAAAGGCTTGTTCCTACTAGTGCGCAGCCAGTCGCGATACGCGCGCTCGCCTTCTGCTCGCTTGCGTTTCTCCTCGATGGCGAGACGTGCTGCTCGGCGCTCTTCGCGGGTCTTCATTACTGAGAAAGTAAAAATAGTACATAAACACCCAAATGTTCATGTGAAAAGTCGTGTTCTGCGTTCCCGTGAATTTTAAGGTACCTGGCCAAGATGACAATCGTTCAATCGAACCTACACCAATGAAAACTTAAATAATTTATTTTAAATACAGTCGAATAACCTATTGCCATATCTTACCAGTCAACCATAGGGTAAATCTGAAATGTGTCTAGGTGGGTGCGGTGACAAAAAAAAACATTACCTCCTTTTTAATTTCATTGTAGGAAATCCAAAATCAACAAGAATCTTTCTTTCACCGGTCTCCCTCATTGAAGTCAGCTCTTTTTTCTTAAAAATTATTTACTTACATTTCATGTCCTCCTCCTTCTTTCTGATCCATTCAGCGAGTTTCTCCTCCTTCGCTCTCTCCCGCATGTTCCTCTCCTCCGCTTGTCGCTCAGCATTTTTGAACTTGTGCACGATCTCCTCAGCTTTCCGACGCTCGTTCTGCGTACGTTTGCGTTCGAGCCAGCGGCGGTAGGATTCCTCTCGTTGTTCGGGCGTTGTCGTCGGTGGTTGCTGACGCTTGAGTTTCTCTAGGCGGGCTTTTTCGCGTTTCTGTACGATAAAGAAGAACCCATTTAAAAAGTTCACTACGAAATACCTGCGGGCGTTTTGTATCATCCCCAAGAACTAGCACAAAGAAATTTAAAGAGACATCAACTTCACGATACCATGGAATTTACATACAAGCAAAAACAAGTACATCAACAATTATAAAATACAATTCATTGAAAATATTAATGCAAACTAAAGTATTATTGTTTAAATAAAAAGGAAGTAAAATATTATTATTACTTAGAGATGTATAAAGTCTCTAATAGTAGAATAAAATAAAAAAAATACAAAACAAAAATTCTAAAATTATTTAGAGGTGTAAATATCTCTAAATGTCAGAAGTAAATGATATTTATCAAATTATCCAGAGATGTATAGTCTCTAAGAGTCTAAATTCCGTCATCAGCCTAAACTGAGTGGTGGTTGTGCCAACCTTAAATCCAATAGCAAAGAAATGTCTTTTATTTGTTCAAAAATATATCGTCTTAGGTATAGTAGATTTAAATGTGCAGATATAGATACCTACCTGAAGACGAAACGATAAAGTCGCGAAGTACTTACCTAGTTGAGCAGTAGTCTTAGTATTGAGGAAGTTAATCTGCATTTATTCATTTTGTCCATTATGTCACATCCAGGTATCAGGGGTGTCAATTTTCTATGGAACCATCGCTGATTCAATACCGTAAGTACTTAAACCGAGTGTAACTTCTCAGTTTCTGGGTATCCTTACCTCTTTTTCTTTCCGCGCCAACCACTGCTCAAACACCTGTCTCTTCTTCGCTTCATTCCTTTCTCTCTCCTCCTTAGCAGTAGTGGTGGTAGAAACCGACGCAACAGACAATCTGAACGTGTCCTGTCCCTCTCTGTACGTGCGGTCGTCGCGAGGAGTCTCGCCGTCATCTCGAGTTGTGTGATCGAGCTCTAGGCGGCAGGATTTGCGTTTGATGCTGGAGGAGGATGATGCTCGTCCGGAGAGGAAGGGTGTTGAATTGCTTCTGTAAGAGCTGTAACGCGAAAAATAACTGTTTGAAGAAGTCTGTGTGAGCTGGAAGGCTGCAATTATAACAGTCCGAGACATATTACATTCATATCATAAGTCCATAGAATATGCCAAAATTGAAGAATAGACTTTAAAGAACGATTAGATCTTGTGTTTCAAACCTCAGCTCGTAACCGTAACGAAACCGAATTCAAAATTTACCTTTGGTCCGGGTCTGCCTAAAACGTAGCCTGACTAATTCGCGTTATGCCTAGACCAACCGAGAAATAGTCGCACTGAGACTTAAGCCTAATGAGTTTTGTCCAAATGCGAATCTGCCACAAGAAGACTTAGGCCTCTTGCATTATTGTCGAAAAGCGAATCTACTGTTACTTCTCCTATAATAGATTTTTTCTAATAATTTCTTTTCCAAAAACATTTCCTCTTAAACGTAACTAGACGGAGCCCCGCAAATTCTGGGTAGTTTGCCCTCCAGGCCTCTGAAGCTACCTACAACGAACCTAACCTACCTAACTATTAACCTGACTAATTGTGACTTCCCTGAAAACATTACACTTTGGGGGGCGACTAGGAATTTCGCTACGCAGATTAAACACGTTTAGGGCGTAGATCGAGCTACTCACTGGTAATTAGACGTATCGCGATATGGACAAACAGCTACTTAGGCTTACTGCGTTTGGGACATATTGCGAAATAGGTAATATAAGTAATAGGTCAATAGCGATTTAGACGAATAGCGAATTTCAAATGAAGTTCTGTCATAACGCGAATTAGTCAGACTACGTTTTAGGCAGACCCGGACAAAAGGAAAATTTACCGGTTGCTCTTCGATCAAGAAATATAATTATACTTCGTATCCAAATCCAAGACAACAAATATAATTTACTAGCAGTAGTACACGTTATCGTGCAGTCAAGTTCGTTTGATTATTAAGTGTTGTGTACAAGAATATTCTCAAGGAAATTCGAAGGTGTTTGAGATGAAAGGTGTAGGTATGATGTCTTTATACCCAAATCGTCTTGTAAGAAGCCTGATAAAGCAGATTGGCGTATAAGTTGTATAGCAGGTATACGGCGTGTGATGACGAAATAGGTAAGTATTAAGTATTCCTAATAACGTTTAACACGGTAATATTCGTATAAACATATCAACTTACCTGTGGGGGTGTGGAGTAACATCCGCACAAGACGGCCCCGAAAGCAGCGACGTCACCGACTGAGACGCCTCCACCGGCTCAATGTATATCGCTGAGTTTATATATCTCGTCTTGCTCTTCCTCGAAGCAACGGAATCCGAATCGCTGTAGTAATGTATATTCTCGCCAGCCCCATCGAAAACGTGGTTAGATGCTTTCCGGGCGGTCACGCAATTGCTGTTCCCAGCGCTGTCCCCAAAATTACGTTTATCTATGTCGCTTGCCATCTTTAACCTTTGCTTTAAAAGATTTCGATTAAAAATAAATTATACAAATTAAACATAAAATAGTAGTGACAAATAGGTAAATTGTGATTGTCAAAAAGATTTGTCCAATGTTGACGTGATGTCAGCGGGGATTCTAAAATCGAATGTGGAATGGTTGCTGTGAAGTGGTGAAAAGTTTTCATACCGGACTCAATTTGATATGAAACCTGTTATCATAAAATAGTTATTTACGATACAAGTGCGAAAAGTAAAAACATTAAAGCGACACGAGAGTTGCGAATTTTCGATTCGCACGTGTACCTTTCGTTTTTAAAGTACATATCGTTGTTGAGAAAGCCAAATCCGGTATGTGCGCGATTTTAATCAAATTAATTAATACCTTTATATACTTTGTTGCTAGTTAGGTATTTGTTAATCAAAAATCGAGCACATAACGGATTTGGCATTCTCAACGACGATATGGCCTTTTCAACTCTCGACACAGGCACGGAAAGTGTTCATTGTGTTCACCATACGCACTGTAATAGCAAAGAGAATTTGAAATAGAGGTGTATTGTCAAAGAAAACTTTGTAGCCACATTTTACTGCCATCTTTCGAGATATGATTAAAACTTTTATAACGCCATTAGACTTCGATCCTTATTATTTCACTTAAATTTGTTAAATATCAAAAAGTGGCGCCATCTTACTGGGCACAACCTAAAGGTTATGGCGCCATCGCTCGAAACGATGCTCCATATTTTTGGCCTTTAATCTGATGGCGCCACTTTTTTATTAAACAAATGTAACACATATCAGTAAAAGAATAAGGACCAAAGTCAAATGCCGTTCTAAAAGTTTTAATCATGTATCGAAAGATGGCAGTAAATTTATGTAGCTACAAAATTTTCTTTGACAATACACCTCAATATATCAAATTCTCTTTGGTAATAGTTATGTACGATACATGTGCGGAAAGTAGGAAGTAGTTATGTAAAATTTTATTATCGATCCGCACCGACCAATTATGTATTTAATTGAGGGTTCCTATTAGTAATCAAAGTTGTAGTTTTCTTATTTAATGCATGTTAATTATAAGATGTAATGTTTTGAAAGGATGTGTTCCGCCGAGTTTCTTGCCGGTCCATATTGGGATACCCTCCTCCAATAGGGTTGTTTCCATCTACAAATTTTAGGGCAAAATTGTATCCCAATAAATTCTTTTGGATTATAAGAACATGTTAAACTACTTTTAGGGGACCTGTAATGACCATATTTTTGTAAATATTTAATTTAAAATACCTTTTGGCACACGTCACGTGATCAAACTCGAAACGTCATTAAAGATTCTGATGACGTCACAACTCTCGGATTGACACCGTTGACAGTTAGGCGATAAACAATAAATGACAAATGTCAGTTGACAGTTCGTATCTTCTACGTGCGTATGTAGTTATGTGTCAAACCGTAAACTGTGACGTCACACAATTTTCAAACAGCGTTTTGGGCGCGAAAGCATCTGTCAAATTATATCTTATACCTTTAAACGAGCAATTCTTGTATATATAATTATATATGTATATATATTTCTGTGATCTCGGAAACGGCTCTAACGATTTCGCTGAAATTTGGTATATGGGGGTTTTTGGGGGTATACAATCTATCTAGATTAGTCTTATGTTTGGGAAAACGCGTGTTTTCGAGTTTTCATGCGTTTTTCTTTCGACGCAGAATATGGTCGCTAATTTCGTGTTGCCGGCCACTGTCCGTCTGGTCCAGCGGGTTAAGACGCGGGCTGCTAAACGAGTGATACGGGTTCGAATCTCGCCCGGTGACTAACTTTTGTTTTTTTTTATGTTCAAGTTTATATATAATTTTTAAATTTTTATTGCTTTAGACAAGTTTAATTTAGTAAAAAAATGTAGTTAAGATTATCACCTATACACCACCATATTAAAATAAATAGTTATAACCGAGCAAAGCTCGGTCGCCCAGGTACTTTTGTTAATTTAACATATTTAAAGCCGTTTTTGGTATAAAAGTCGAATTTTAGGGCAACTTTTAGTTCATATAGAAAAAATTGGAAACAACCCTATTGAGGGGGGATTTGAATCTTCTCAGGTCAGAGGTGTAGGATTAGAGCCGGTGTAGCTTTATTTGACATTCATAAGCGCATTGTAATATGCCTACTTGAATAATAAAACTATCTTTATATTACTTTACGCTTTGGTTGGCAGTTTGGTCCTTTTTTTGAGTGCCTCTACCTTTCTTCTACTGACTCATTTTATTTTAAGAACCGGGCCCCTGAAAAATCTAACTGGTGACCTCTGGTCTACTGATCTAGTCTAAAAAGTGACCAAGTGCGAGTCGGACTCGCCCATGAAGGGTTCCGTACCATTTATGACGTATTAAAAAAAACTACTTGCTAGATCTCGTTCAAGTTCAAACCAATTTTCGGTGGAAGTTTGCATGGTAATGTACATCATATAGGTATTTTTTTTAGTTTTATCATTCTCTTATTTTAGAAGTTACAGGGGGACACACATTTTACCACTTTGGAAGTGTCTCACGCACAAACTATTCAGTTTAGAAAATGATACCTATTAGAAACCTCAATATCATTTTTGAAGACCTATCCATAGATAGACAGATATCCACACGTATGGGTTTGATGAAAAAAAAAAAAAAATTAGTTTCAGTTCTAAGTATGAGGAACCCCCAAAATTTATTGTTTTTTTTTTCTATTTTTGTGTGAAAATCTTAACGCGGTTCGTTCACAGAATACATCTACTTACCTACCAAGTTTCAACAGTATGGTTCTTATAGTTTCGGAAAAAAGTGGCTGTGACATACGGACGGACAGACAGACATGACGAATCCATAAGGGTTCCGTTTTTTGCCATTTGGCTACGGAACCCTAAAAATGACTATATTGCCACATAACACAAATCAAATCACAAGTTACTGAGATAAATTAGCCAACACTCTAGCAAAACTAGTGTTGCCAATTTAGGTGTAGCTTGTAGAATAAAAGGGAACTTAGTATATTTATAGAAAAATAATCAATAATGATGAGGTCCATAAATAAAAAACACAAGTACATATTTAGAAATGTATTATAATTATTGGTATTGGGTACATATTTAAATTAATGAGACTATTGGCTCGACATATCACGTCAGTGCTCGGATGTCTACAATCCCTTATAACACAGGCACTTCAAATGAAAATCGAAAATTTGACTTCAAAAATATGTATACAATTTTGAGCTTTAACTAGTTGAAATAAGGTGAAAAATGTATACATATATTTGATGTCGTCGGTACGTTTCAACTTATAGAATAGGTGATGGTTCGAATGTATGGTATGGAGGTTTGTGAAGATGCAATTTAGTGTCTTAAAAGTGTAGCAAAATTGGAAAATTAAAATAACTACGTACGAAGTTCGTAGCCAGTTTAACGTACAATGATTTAATTATGTCGGACGAAGTGAAACCGAGTCCGACAATGAGACGAATCCACGAATTGATATATCCGTCGAGGCATACGTGGGACCATAGCATTTTCTACATTTGCCACGTGGCTAAACCGCCAATGTATACTTATTAATGAAAGTCCTAAAGATGCCCTACAACTTGATGTTTATATTAAAAAACAAACCTCAGTGAAAAATGCCTAATGGAAAACAGAAAATCGGTATTTCAGTGTAGACGATGGCATTTAGTCTAATTCAAATCTAACGCACAGTTTTTACCTTTAGACATTTTTCTCAGCAGATCAAAATAAATAGCTAAGTATCTCTAGGAGTTCCAGCGTATTTTCCCAAAATAGATCTAAAAATAACATACGTAGTTATTTAGATTTTACAATAAATGCTACTTAACTTTAGGTACCGTAAAACCCCCCAACTATAGTCCAAAGCTCCCAACTATGGTCCACAAATAAACTCAATTTTTCTCATTCAGGTGTGTATTTTACTATATTTTTGTAGTTCTAAGGCAAAGTATGTTTATAAATGGAAGGTAAAACTAGGAGTAAACCACAAGGAACATTGGTATAGATACTTAATTTCCTTTCGAACTTGTGGACCATAGTTGCAGTATTGGACTATAGTTGTGTAGTTTTATGGTACTCAATTTTTAGAGAGGTACAAGTATTTAATAGGCCTATAGCAGTCATACCGATGGGTACGAGGCATGAAAAATACTAATCTTAATACAGAAGATTCGTCCCATTTTACTACTGTACCACAAGCATCTATTTTTTACTCACTCTGGTACAATTAAAATATATACATAGTAAATTACATTAATTGCAATACTTAGAATCCGTCTAAGCTAATCCTGCATCGATTTTATAACGGCAAAGTTTGGAATTACAACAATGAACATCTTTCATACAAATTTGACGTTTAATTCTAAGTAAAGCCAAATTTGAATCAATTGTATAAGAAAATATAATTGAATTTGTTTCGTTTTAAAAACTTTTGAACGTTTTACGCCTTAAACAAAAACGACAGTTACACGCCAAGGTCCCGGGCGTAAGCTAAATCCTTACTTGAAAGTGTGAAGGTTACTTTGACAGCGTCCGCCATAACACAAAGTTGTTCTTTGCGCTGTGGGCGCGATTATACTCTGTATCTTTAGGTCTTCTTCATCCTCGCGTTGTCCCGGCATTTTGCCACGGCTCATGGGAGCCTGGGGTCCGCTTGACAACTAATCCCAAGATTTGGCGTAGGCACTAGTTTTTACGAAAGCGACTGCCATCTGCCCTTCCAACCCAGAGGGTAAACTAGGCCTTGTTGGGATTAGTCCGGTTTTCTCACGATGTTTTCCTTCACCGAAAAGCGACTGGTAAATATCAAAATTATACTTTGTTCATAAGTTCCGAAAAACTCATTGGTACGAGCCGGGGTTTGAACCCGCGACCTCCGGATTGCAAGTCGCACGCTCTTACCACTAGGCCACCAGCGCTTGTATATTTAGGTATTTAAATAAAAGTAAACAAAATCTACCCTCAAATTGTTCCTTAAGCCAGTTGAGGGTAGATGAAAACATTACATGATCAAATAATGTAGGTTAAAGTCATGTCGTTCAGTGACAGATCCAGGCGGTTTTGTATTTGGTTGGTTAACCAATAAATGTTATAACTACCCGAAAATGTACAAATTGTTTACTTTTGTTTAAACCTGATACAGAGTGATGACTTTAGGTGTTCTTGGCATTCAAAAGGTATGATTCAAATTTCATCGGAGGTAATTTGTACTAGTATTAGGATGGTGGGACGCCAGAGGTTAAAGTGGCTCACACACTGTCGCTTGGCAAACAGGTGCAGAATTAGCTTAGATTGACCATTGGCGTACTTCAAGAATTAAGATAAGTCAGTAATTTCTTTAATCTATTTATATTCAATAAATGTGTTTTGTAAATACAATTTAAAATTATATTAAATGTAATAAAACGGATCGCCCACGTATTTTGAAGTCGAAGATTGCTCAACAAATTTCGCTCCTTAACGAGGAGCTTCTTCAACGGGTGCAAGCGTCTGCGTCAGAAATCGAGTCACATACGTCAGTGAACCGTTTTAATATATTTAATATATCTGTGTCTGATGGAGGGTTCGTTATTAAAGCAATTTATAATTGTTCTGTTGCAAAAAAAAAACAGCCAATTGATGGTTGCTCTCATACAACACAGAAAACCGTCGAAAAGTTCAAGTATAGAGCCCTCTTTTCTTATTTTAAAATTTAACTGTCTATAGTTCAAGAGATACACCCAGCAGAACTACAAAGAGATAGTAAAATTCTGCACACTTTGGGTGAGCAACCCATACAAAATTAATACAAAGGTAATCCTTTGCAATCATAATTGCAAAGGGAACTTTTTGCAATAATAATTGCAAAAGGAACTCTTTGCAATAATAATTGCAAAGGGAATTAGTTGAAATAATAATTGCAAAAGGAACTCTTTGCAATAATAATTGCAAAGGCAATTCGCTGCAATAATAATGGCAAAAGGAAGTCTTTCCAATCATAATTGCACGTTGCACCTGTGCACGTTGGCCGACCGGTGGGACTCACCGTGGCTGAAGCACTGGGTGCAGCTACATGCCCCTTTATGTAGGAATTTGTAGTAATATCTTGTCATACTAACCCTAGATTTAAGTATTTGTATGTTACTAACACAATATGGACATTGTTCGAAATAAATTCTTATTGATTGATTGATTGATTGATAATTGCAAAAGGAACTCTTTGCAAAAATAATTGCAAAGGGAATTCTTTGCAATAATTTTGTATGGACTTCTCACCAAAACTGTGCAGAATTTTACTATATGATTACAGTAAAGTTAAGTATTGTTTTGAGCAGTAAAAATAATGTCAATTTGTACTGAAAGGCAAATCAGTGAATAAAAAATAAGACTGCTTGATATTGGATTGACAATCTCGCATCGTTACATTAAGTGACTAAATGGTTTTATATAACCTTTTTTTAAAGCATGTAATGTTTTCTTCAGTACGATTTTTGCAAATCTCATTTCTGACGAACTTTTTATACTACGTCGGTGGCAAACAAGCATACAGCCCGCCTGATGGTAAGCAGTCTCTGTAGCCTATGTAAGCCTGCAACTCCAGAGGAGTTACATGCGCGTTGCCGACCCTAACTCTCCGCACCCTCGTTGAGCTCTTTGCATTTTTAGCCTTAATATTCATGTTGCGTCTCTCACTATAGGAAAGTGATTAAAAAAATAAGTGAAGTGTTTTAGTGTTATGTTTAAATTCGATTTGACAGTTATTTTTTGAATTCTTACATATCATATTCATAATATTGCAATAAAATACCGACTGACCGGTCTGGCCAAGTGGATAGTGACCCAGCCTGTGAAGCCGATGGTCCTGGGTTCGAATTCCGGTACGGGTATTTATTTGCTTGATGAGCACATTTGTTCCTGAGTCTTGAGTGTTTTCTATGTAGGTATTTATGTATTTATATTACCTATATATCGTTGTCTAAGTACCCACAACACAAGCCTTCTTGAGCTTACTGTGGAACTTAGTCACGGCCCGATTCGAAGAATGATTAAGACACGTTTAAGACTTGAAAAGGTCTTTAAAAGATCGATAACTAAACGACATGTCAAAATTGACGTTTATTTCGATTCCGCTGTGATCCCAAAAAGATCTATCTACGATATTTCTAACGTCAAAGTGGTTGCCCGAATCGAGCTGCTTCTGTCAATTTATAATGTCAATAAATGAGAACTTATCGTTATCGTAACTCATTCTTCGAGTCGGACCGTCAATATGTGAATTAATGTCCTATAATATTTATTGAGTTTTTTATCTGGTCTGGCATTTAGTCCGGCATAGACAAATTAAATAAGCAATAAATACTATAGGACATTATTACACAAATTGACAAGTCCCACAGTAAGCTCAATAAGGCTTGTGTTGAGGGTACTTAGACAACGATATATATAATATATAAATATTTATAAATACTTAAATACATAGAAAACACCCATGACTCAGGAACAAATATCCATGCTCATCACACGAATAAATGCCCTTACCAGGATTTGAACCCGGGACCATCAGCTTCGTAGGCAGGGTCACTACCCACTAGGCCAAACCGGTCGTCATAGTGGTTATAGTCATACCTATTGTGTACATCTATTATGTATGTATGTTATTGTAAATATTGGGTTCATGAAACATTTCCATTTTTTTTGTCTATAACACGTCTTATTTTGTAACTATATTTGGAGTTGTCAAAAATCGTAGTAAGGTCAAAATGGGTAAGTGGCATACGGCAAAGTGTGGATGGCCGTTAGTTTAGTGGCAAATTTAACTCGCAATCATCATTAATCAATGTGTATAGGTCTTTGAGAAGGCCTGTCTCCCCTGTACCAGGGGAGGAAACGATACTCTGTATCTTTAGGTATTTATATAAAAGTAAACAAAATCTACCCTCAAATGGCTCCTTATGCCAGTTGAGGGTAGATGAAAACATTACATGATCAAATAAATAAATGTTCTAAATAAATTAAAAATTAAAATTAAATTAAATCATGTAGGTTAAAGTCAGGTTCAGTGACAGATCCAGGCGGTTTTGTATTTGGTTGGTTAACTAATAAATGTTATAACTACCCGAAAATGTACAAATTCTCTGTTTACTTTTATTTCAATACCTAAAGATATACCCCCTTATTCATAAACGTCTACTAAAGTTAACAAGCCACTAATAATCGTTTGTCCCTTTCCATTATACCAATACGTCGGAAAGGGACAAACGATTATTAGCGGCTAGTAGACGGTTATGAATAAGGGGGATAGAGTATAGAGCGTTCGGACATTGTCGGCTCCGTTCGGCTCAGCATTGCTCCGAGCAATTATTAGGGTTGGCACAATTTGACGTTACTTTGCGAGCAAGACTACAGATAATTATATGAATTTTGACAATCCTAAAAAGTCGAAAGGAATAGTTCCATATATTAGAAAGATACAACATGATTCGGCCCTGAATCGCTGTCAAACTTCGGTTTTGTAGGAAGTTTCGTTTCTGTACGGTAGTTCTATTATTTATTCTGTGCCCGTACGCCAGATTTACCCACAATATCCCTATAGAAAACATTACAATGTTCAATAATCAAAAACTTCATATAAAACAAAGAGCCTACCGCGACCTTTCGTTAGTTCTATTATTTGCCTCTCTATCGTTTGGATGTCTCTGTTTCATTCGTCGATAACTAAATCGAACAGCAGTGGCAGCATTCCATTTTTAACGCACTATTCCCGTCACTTTCTCACTTACCTACTTGTTAGAACGTGACAGGCATAGTGACAAATGATAAGGAGCCGACATCTTACTACAGCATACGGTATAAAGACTATGAAACTCACAATAGCATGTTTTGGAAATCTTGTCCTTATCTACCAATGAAACTGAGCCTTCAGAGTGATAGAGACAGACAGATAAATTTGGAGTAGTTCGATATTCGCGGCAGGCCTTCAAGTGCACCTAGTACAGGCTCTCAGCGTTGGAGGAGCGAGGTTTCTTGATCTTCTCCAAGTTCTTGATGACGATGTCGTGCAGCGAGCAGTAGCGGTTGCGGATCTCGCACATCACTAGCCACAGTGAAAGGTATTCCTTCTCGTCGAGTTCCTGGAACAATAGCATTTTCTCCATGGCAATCAGATTTATATCAATATTCCGGATGTATTTATAACAATATTCCGGATGTATTTATAACAATATTCCGGATGTATTTATAACAATATTCCGGATGTATTTAAGAACCTTGACAGAACTAGATTTAAAAAGGCACTTAATGAATGGCTATTAAGCAAAATGTTTTATTCTCAACTTGACTTTATAAATAACAATGGCAAATTATAAAATATTAATGTAATAATAATAATGATTAACTTGACATATACAGATGTAGCGTAATGGCATAAAGTTGGGGACCTTATTGTATAAAATACTGCGTTATATGTTGTATGTAAATAATGTAAATAACTTGACTGCATGTTGTGCATGACATTCAATATTGTACACCATAAATGTGGTAGACTGCGGACAAGGACATATTACCAATAACATCTTTTATATTTTTTACCTGTGGTCTGACAATAAATAATTTCAATTTCAATTTCAGGGTATTTACAAAACTTTATGAATAAGACAATTGACTTGACAGTTTTTAGGGTTCCGTACCAAAACGGGGCCCTATTACTAAGACTTCGCTGTCCGTCCGTCCGTCTGTCACCAGGCTGTATCTCATGAACCGTGATAGCTAGACAGTTGAAATTTTCACAAATGGTGTATTTCTGTTGCCGCTATAACAACTTGTTCCTCGCGTTGTCCCGGCATTTTGCCACGGCTCATGGGAGCCTGGGGTCCGCTTGACAACTAATACCAAGATTTGGCGTAGGCACTAATTTTTACGAAAGCGACTGCCATCTGCCCTTCCAACCCAGAGGGTAAACTAGGCCTTGTTGGGATTAGTCCGGTTTCCTCACGATGTTTCCTTCACCGAAAAGCGGCTGGTAAATATCAAATGATATTTCGTACATAAGTTCCGAAAAACTCATTGGTACGAGCCGTGGTTTGAACCCGCGACCTCCGGATTGCAAGTCGCACGCTCTTACCGCTAGGCCACCAGCGCTCCACTATAACAACAAATACTAAAAAGTACGGAACCCTCCGTGTGCGAGTCCGACTCGCACTTGTCCGTTATTTTTTGTAAATAATGTCAATCGATCTTGATTTTCCTGAAGATCAATGTCTATATAGGATTCATAGCATTTAAGCAACACAAAGGTCAGAAATGAGTGTTAAAGTCTGACGCTCGCACTCGACGATTGAAATGCCTCTAACAAAATGATGTAATGTGACGTCACATTACAATAGTCTGTCCTAAATGTATGGAAGATCAAGGATTTCCATTTTGACCCTGACATATTGCGTTTATGTGTATAGTTGTCATACAATTTATTTTTCAATAAATTATCAGGAAATTAATGGTACGATTTTCTTTTCTGTTTTTAAAAGACAAAAAAAAAAATTTTTTTTGAGACTTTGGAGCCTTTTATTTTTTTATAATCTCAATATAATGTATAAATTCCACTTTTTTATAATGGATGGCTTATTTTCTATCCATTTAACTAAATTTTGTTATAATATTCAACATGTGTCACATACCCAATTATATGCATTGTTTATAGGTATGGGCATTATGAATGTCATCTCGCTTTGTGTGGTGGGGCACAGCACAGATATCATTCTAGATCTAGAGCAGAGCCTCGGGGGAAGTACCTTACAGAAAACCGCAGCCAAATAACACTAGACCCTACTCATAGCGTTGTTCCTGCCGGTGAGTAAGGTTGCCAGAGCTCAACGAGGGTGCGGAGTGTCGTCAAGGTGCATGTAACTTCTCTGGAGTTGCAGGCGTACATAAGCTACGGTGACTGCTTACCACCAGGCGGGCCGTATGCTTGTTTGTCACCGACGTAGTATAAAAAAAGCTCTAAACCTCAGTTTTATTACTAAGGTCAACGATTCTTGATAATATAAGGCCGCGGACTATAACTCTGTATCTTTTTTTTTTGACAAATCTCGCAAGTGTGTATAAAGCGATACGGAAACAGGCCCTGACTCTAGCTTGTCTCTGAATTTAAAAAAAAACTACGAATGTGTGACATGCGTGAAAAAAGTTTTCATTTACCGCCATTTGACGTACAGTTTATCTTTCAATTAGTTTTAAGTATAAAATGAGTTTGTTTTGTTGGTTTACTTTAATATTAATTTCTCTCTTTATAACGAAAACTGTCCATAGCGACAAAAACCGTCCGAAAAAACAGACCAGAGGGCCTACCGCGATATACAAATGATTTCGAACGACCTTCGTCGGGCCGGATAATACCCTTTCGCGGGCCGGAGCTGGCCCCGCTGGCCGTACTTTGCTGGTCTATAAGGTATTTCAACAAACTTTGTTGTTTGGAACCAATATTAAAAGATGATATGATATTATTTGAACCTAAACCCATCTAATAGCTACGAGTATGTTCCTATGCTCAGTGCGTGGATAAATTATTTTTAATGAAAATGGGTCCACTATCGATGTTTTTTTTTATAGAAAATGATACAATTTCATTCATTACACTCAACTGCTAAAAACAATCTACTCTAAAAGCTCTTCTAGAGTTATCAATATGTGGATACTTCGCCACTTTGGACACAATATTCGCCCTGGAGACGAAGTACTACGAGATCTGGTCGAAAAACGCCTCCGCCTCGGACTCGACCGACTGGATCACAGCTCGTGTACTCTTGTATGAAATACAATAACATGTACAAAACAATCTACTCACTCTAACAGCTCTTCTGTAGTCATCGATATGTGGATACTTCGCCACTTTGGACACTATCTTCGCCCTGGAGATGAAGTACCGCGATATCTGGTCGAAGAATGCCGCAGCCTCGGATTCTACCGACTGGATCTCCGCTAACGTGTCCTCTTGTATTGACACGCCAAAATTGTTGCCATCTTCGATCTTCGGGATCATGAAGGAGATCCACATTTTCAGCTGGAATAAGGAATATTAAAATCAATGATGATTAGGGACCTGCGTTGGAGGGTCTGCCATCTTGTGGCCTGAATCGGATGTGGACCCGGGTATGTCCTTAAACTACGTCCAAAAGAGAGGTATGGGCAATGTGAATGTCATCTCGCCTTGTGTGGTAGGGCACAGCACAGCAGATGTCATTCCAGATCTAGAGCAGAGCCCAACTGGGGAAGTACTTCCACCTTACAGAAAACCGCAGCCAAATAACACTTGACCCTACTCATAGTGTTGTGTTCCTGCCGATGAGTAAGGTTGCCAGAGCTCATCGAGGGGGGTGGGGTTAGGGTCGGCAACGCGCATGTAACTCCTCTGGAGTTGCAGGTGTACATAGGCTACGGAGACTGCTTACCATCAGGCAGGCCGTATGCTTGTTTGCCACCGACGTAGTATAAAAAAAAAAACATAAACATGTACATTGTCACTTCACGCCAAAACAAGTGCTGCCATCTACCGTTATCGTACGTTTTCTTGTGCTACAGAGGTTCTGCCATCTTGTGGGATACATTGGTAGCATAAACTTCACATATCGAATAACTCACGATCATGTACAGATCTTGTGTTTACGAACTCTAAAGATCATACTGTTGAAGTGACGAACCACGACATATCGGACCATAATAGCACCTGTATACGGTCCAGAATCAAACCTCACGAAAATAACAAAATCAAAACACAGGCTTCGCAACAAAACGAATAGTTAAAAAAAATGAAAAACATGACGTCCTTCAGGCAGGCATTAGCCAGTATTAATTAGAATAAGATACTTTCTGATAAAAACGACTCAAACATTATTTAAAGTGTGTGCAAGTGTTATTGATTGTTATGTTGATGTTTTTTTTTCTAAATATGTTAATAAATTATTGATTGTGTATTTTTAATTAATAAATGACATGAATACATTGTCATTTTCTGGCACTGAGGGTCAACTCATGGACTTCTTGAGGGTTTTATCATGTCACATTTCATCAACATTACCCTATTCCTTTGGCTCAATAGGCTAAGATGATTATGAGTCACCAATGATTCACATATAGACGTGTCATATCTACACGTGTTAGCACCATGTGTTCTACATGTTCATGTTGGGACATGTTAAAGTTTTTATTTATCTTATTAGGTATGTCACTATACTAGTGAAATTATTACTGTTATGTAGGTATATGAGTAGTTTCTGTAATGATTATTGCAAGTATTCAGAAATATGTATACATTTCTCCACCTTAATCCATTGCAGTAAGGTGTAAAAATGTGTACATATATAAGAAGTCAACTATAGAACATTTTACAAGCTTACAGCCAGAACATAATAGTTGAAATAGAATTATTTATTTCAGGTATTATACCCATACATGTATTTAAGATTAGTTACAAATTTTGTTTCTATCAACAGTATCATATTTACATTAAATTTAAAAAAATCCCTTCAATATGATATGATTGTAGTACTTATTTTAGATTCTGTTTTATATTTAATGTTTTTTTTTGTTGTTTATTGTTATTTTATATTATTTTTTGTGATATTTTGCATGCCAGTTGCTAGTAAAATGTATGATTCCTATGTTTAATGGATATAACTTATGTACCACATTTTATGCTGAATAAATGATTTGATTGGTTGTATATGGGAAAACAGGAAAGTAATTGTAATTTTCCTTATTCTGCAATTATTAATAATTAAATAACCTTTTATTCTTTCGTTATGAAATACCCAGAGTAAAATGTAAATATCAACTTGGTTATTAATATTTTCCTCAAGTCAAATGCAATCAGTGAATTGCATAGAAATGTGCATATCATCGGGGATAGTGCAATACTGTGTAACTAACAAATGTAGTAAACTCCAATTTCCTTGTTACACTGTTTGAATTTAGAACTCTCTCGACTTTGTCAGTTGCACTACAGAATAAGTAGGAATACTACCACACAGAAAGGAAACTTCCTACAAAACTGAAGTTTGACAGCAATTCAGAAACAAATCATGTTGTTCTATTTTATTTTATTTTTTGACAACCGGTCTGGCGTAGTGGGTAGTTAAATTAAATTAAATTAAAATTCGTTTATTTCGAGTAACATAATGACTCATACATATTTATTTGTAGTGACCCTGCCTATGAAGCTGATGGTCCCGGGTTCAAATCCTGGTAAGAGCATATATTTGTGTGATGAACACGGATATTTGTTTCTGAGTCATGGGTGTTTTCTATGTATTTAAGTATTTATAATTATATATTATATATATCGTTGTCTAGGTACCTACAACACAAGCCTTATTGAGCTTACTGTGGGACTTAGTCAATTTGTGTAATAATGTCCTATAATATTTATTTATTTATTTTCTAATGTATGTGTACTTTCCCAATCGGCTATTTAGGGTCGTCAAAATTCAGGTTATTTGCTTATCTGTGGCTGTGCACGCAAAGGGATGGCAACTTTTGCCAACCCTAATAATCGCTTGTAGTAATGCTGAGCCAAATGGAGCCGAGCACTCCAGAACGGTATCGCACTATCTTCGACAATATATTACAGACATACTATGGAAATAATGGAAACAGTTAATAAAGAAATGGAAAACAATCAAAAGAGTAATAGGAGAGAAAAAGTGCTCGACTAAATAGATAAACAATTAAAAGATAATCAATCAATTTTTCGTGTTATGGCTCCATCAAGGTGTTGATGATTCTGCCAATGTCGAGGTTGATAAGACATGGCTAGTATATGAATCTTATCATATTACGATCTTAGACAGTGTTTGGTGGAGTAAGGATAGAGAAGGGATTATGACTTTTGCAGTGTTTGTACAAACAGCTAAATTCTTAACTGTCCATTGGTGGACCTTATGCCTTTTGTAATAAGGTCCACCAATGAACAGTGTGGGTGATGGTATGAGTGGAGTTTGCATTTTGTTTCATCCTCAACTACAGAGCAGTTTTTGATGATTGAGTCATTTTTATACCCTGGGTGAGACAAGCTACATTTTAAACATACTTCCAAAAAGGAGGAGGCATTGATGGTGTAATGTTTCCAAGATTGTACTTGCTTCTACCTATGACTTCAAGCCTTATGAGGAACCTATAGGTACAGTAGTTTTTAACCCTTGGAATGCTTCATGTCATAAAAACACACACCACTGAATCGTCAAGCTTCCGGGCGCAAGGGAGCTAAGGTAAACCTTACTCAAAAGTGCAAAGATTACTTTGACAGCATCTGTCATAATACCTATAGTTGTCCTTGGCGCTGTGGGCTTCACTAATAACCAGTGATCGGTTATTTGGATTCTCCCTCGCGGGATATCAAGTAGAAAAGTTAATATAGATACGACAGTTTCCCGCGATACCGAACAAACCGTACAAAAATATAACAATTTAAATTATCTCTAAGGAATTTTTTACTCTTACATGGCAACCAGTTGAGACAAAAAATTCTATTCTTTTCCTAATCTCAACATTTTATTTAAAGCAAAATATATTAAAACCTCCACAAAGTATTAGCTTATATATCTGTCATAATGGAAAAAATACTTCAAAATCTTGACATTGACATTTCATTATTTTCTCTGGATTTCAGTTCTAATTATTTTTGGTGAGCAATAAAACCATTTGACATTGTGGACATTGTTTTTCTCAAACTACCTCTCAGTTGAAAGAAGTGTAATTCACCTTTTGATAATGAATTCATTTATTCAAACAATTAAGCCGTAGTAACCATATATTAGAACGGTACAAAATGTGCTGCTTTGGAGGCAGCAAATGAGCTGTCAGTGTAAACACTTGAGCTCATTTGTTCGATTTAGACAAAAGAAATCAGCTACTTAGATGTTTTAAAGTGTAATAAAATAAACACATTGTATTTTTTTACCTTTTCTAACAACATAAAGCCTGGATTCCTGGGGCATATCCATACTAACATAATGATTGAGGTCGTTCACCCCATGTCGAATCCAAAAAACCGATCACTGCTAATAACAATGCTTTTAAGTGTTCTTGGTGTTCAAAAGGTTAACTTACCAAATTGGAGTCCTCAACAAGCTCCCGAATGTGTGGTTTAACAAGGTGTATGAGGTCGCTGAGAGGCTTGTTACATGGTACGGAACCGTTGGGCAGCGCATACACTTTAGTCCCGTCAAAGCTTGAGTGACTTGAGGTCTCTGAGGAGTCCATTCTGGGTCTCTTGGCTTGTGGTTCATTTTGAGAGGCGGCTGGCGGGGGTACTGGAATGTTTAGGTCCTGGAAAGATGAGTTAGTGTTTTTATTGAACAATATGTTTTGAGTTCAAAGCTAAAATATCAATAATCTTCAATAATAAGTATAAATTATTATTGGCTTTGACTCCATGCACACCTCCCAAATCTCTGGAACACCAATTAAAAAAAAAATTAAAAGAATATTATGCGGTTTAAGACTACAATGTTTTAAAATGATGTACAGCAATCTTGTGGATGATAATCTTGGAAATGCTTGTTTAAGTGTTCAAACTTCTATGAAATTATGACGTTTAAATAACACTAGAGCAGAGTCCAACTGGGGAAGTACCTCCACCTTACAGAAAATCGCAGCCAAATAACACTAGATCCTACTCAGTGTTGTGTTCCTGCCGGTGAGTAAGGTTGCCAGAGCTCAATGAAGGGCGGGAGGGGGTTAGGGTCGGCAACGCGCAGAGTTGCAGGCGTACATAGGCTACGGATACTGCTTACCATCAGGCGGGCCGTATGCTTGTTTGCCACCGACGTAATAAAAAAAAAAAAACTTGCATTAGTCGCTGCCTACTTAGCTTAATCTAACTCTACTTCTAGAAATACAATTTTATGCACATACCTGATGAACATCAGCGAAATCTCGATTTTGGAAATTTGACGTTTCGAGAAGTTCATTCAACTTCACTATCTTTTCAGGGAAGCCTTTTATTATTAAATGCTCGGCCTTCTGCTTGAGAGAATCTTTGTACTCCTGCACCTGAAACATTGCAAGTAGAGGTAAAACGATTAAGTGCACAGTGTCGACCTACTCGGCACGCGCATCATCAAACAACTCTGATGGCCGACAAAAGAGGTTATGTTGACTTTCATACACACCATACTACTGTCCTAACATACAAGAAATAGCTTTACGAATACTCTAAACTTTGTAATTCAGCCACAGGTGTCACGAAATCACACTACGGTTATATTTAGACGTACTTTACTCGGAAAGAGTAAGGTCACGCACACTTCATTGTCCCTAACTCGTGTCAAACAAATAACGCTGCTAAGTGGAACAGTTTACCTTTTTCGCAACGTCCGTCATTATTCTATCGATATTTATAACTAGAATACAAATTATGCGATTCACTTATTGTATCTAAAGGCGTAGAAATCCACTAAATATAATAGCTAATTCAACAATTCGTCACTACAAACCATGAATTGAATTTGGTTTGGTTTTAGCTGCGTTCAATGATAAAACAGCTCCTAATCAATTAACTGTTGTAGATATAACATTATATATGCATCCTACCGAATCTAAAAGCTTTTCCAGTTCCACATCATTATGTAAAGACATTATAAGGTAATTAATGGATAGTGAAATGGGCAGACGCTAATACAAATTATTCTTATATTTTTTTTATTTTTTGTGCCATTCATGACTTTTGTGACATTTCCGTTAAAACTCTTCGTATAAATTAACAAAAATATACTTTTCTATGAACGCAACCAATGCAACTATACACTAGCTAATTTGAACGTTTTTGAAGTTAACTTGAACATCTAAGCAAGTGCTGCCATTATCAAAATTAACATGTCTCAAACGTCAAATCGATTAAAAATAAATTAGATCTGTCACTGTCAAATACACGTGGGGTGTGTATTGTCTGTCTGTCGCTCGTCCCAATAATTCCCTAATATATTCTAATTATAATAAAATGTTTCTAGTTAACATTTAACAAAATACAGCCACAGCAATGTCCACTTTTAAATTCAACTTTTTCAATGATGGAGATGCTACGAAAGAAAAAATAGAGGAATCAAAAGAAGACATTGTTTGGTTAGAATCCGAAGAAATCAGACCAAACAAACAAATAGAGGATATCGAGGAACTCGTAGCTCATGCCAGAATGTTTGCCTGCGGAGATGTGGAGATAGGGCATGTGGTGACTTCGGAGGCACTCAACAAAATGTACACTGCGAATAATGAGTTTAAAAATGCTGTTGAACTAGCAGAGAAAGAACACAAAGACCTGATTGCTGGTAAATATGAAGGTGGGCTTAACACATAAATTTAATATCTATTAAATCATTCATCTTGAGTATTAATTACTAAACGGATACGAGAATTTCAAAGTAGAATTTAATTGGAACTCAAGAAAAAACAGTAGGATTTGATCCCTTATTATATTAATGGGCTTTAAAGAGTCTTTAAGACCAAGTTCGGCCTTGCCAGCCACATTAGGGCCCATAATCGGCGTAATCCGTAATTGCTGAGGTCGCCCTCATCGAAATCGATGAGGAGGACTATATATATATATATAATAGTAATGGGTTATCGAGATTTCAAGACTTTGTTTACTTTTTTTTACAGGTGGTCTTAAAATATGGGAATGCACATATGATCTAATAGAATATCTTGACAATCAGACTGGAATCCAATTTGAAAATAAAAAAGTACTGGACCTTGGTTGTGGTGCTGGCATTTTAGGCATTTATGCTTTATTTCAAGATGCTTTTGTAACATTTCAGGATTACGTAAGTAATGTGTTAACTTTTTAATTCTCTTAATCAATTTTAACACATTGAGTGCCGGGAACCCACTTGGCGGGCGCTCTGTTCGTAGTCGCTTTCCTCTACAAAGCAGGAAAACGCTAGAATCGGCTACGCATGTAGCGCTACGAAAACGTTGGCAGTGAATGTGTTAAACAACACAACAATTAAAATAATGTTTTCTTTTTCAGAATAAGGAAATACTAGAATGTGTTACAATACCCAATATTATACTTAACATTGAAGAAAATGAAAAAGCACTGGACATAAGCAAATGCAAATTCTACTCCGGCGACTGGGCGTCATTTAATAGTAAACTGGCTGATACTGAAGTTTTTGACATCATATTGACATCTGAGACTATTTATAACACCAATAATTATGATAAGCTAATTGATCTCTTTGTAAAAAGATTAAGTAAAGATGGAGAAGTGTATGTGGCTGCTAAAACTTGTTATTTTGGAGTAGGTGGTGGCACAAGGCAGTTTGAAGCAAGTGTGGAGAAAAATGGGCTTTTGGAAAGCAAAGTCTGTTGGAAAAGCTCAGGAGGCATTCTTAGGGAAATATTAAAATTGACTAAAAAGACATGACATTCATTTATTTAAATTAAGTGTAACAAAGGTGTTGTAAAACATCAACATTGTAAATAAAATATATTATAACTACTGTTGGAAGACTTTCTTACCCATATTAAAATTAATGCTTGAAACAAAGATCATTAATATCTTTACAAAAGTTATTAAATCTGCTTGAAACTTAAACTTATTCAAGCAATTAAGCAGGGTTTTAATTATTTACGATTGTAATAATTGAACCATGATTTACTTTCTGTACATAGTGTTTGTTTGTCTATTGTGATTTATTATTTTTTTTACTCTTAATTGCTCAAAGGTTGACTGGAAGAGATGGCTAATGGGGATAGGTTCGCCTTTATATATTGTATATATTTTGCTTTATTATGTTTGTAATCTATCTTATATACAATAAAGTGTTTATATACATACTTACATTATTACAACTTTTCATCATTAAGCTGATAGAATTTGTTCACTGAATTACTATGTAAAAATAAAAAAAAACATCAGGTGATATAGCCATCAGGGCTGCATGGTCAGTAGAAACTTATGGTGAGAGTCTTTCATAAACCCATCCATCCTCTCCCTCGTGCAGCAGCTTTCCATCTGGCTGTTCGCCTACATTTGCCTTCCTGAACTTGATCCTGTCGTGGAGACGGTCCCGCTGGCCTTGCCAGAACTCTACAGCTCGCGGACGAATGATGTAGCCGCCCCTGTAACAAGTAATATTGGTACACTGCGAATCAAATACCGTAGCGGGTCCACACAGAGCGATCATACGCGCGAGGCAATTTCCTCACGCACAAACCGGCCAATGTAGACTTGCCTACGCGACGCGCGCGTTCCTCGCCTGAGCGCGCCGCCTCGGACGTCTACATTGACGTAACTGTGCAGGTCTTATAGTAAGTTGGGGTTTTTTATAACTCTGCCAGCAACTGTATTCTCAAGTAAGTGAATTTTGTAATTTTTTTGGGAAATAAGTTCTTAAACCATTCTGGGGTTGAGTTTGAAGTTTGGCTCTATAACTTATGTAGGCTGAGTTGTTTTTCCATAATGGAAAATAGAACTCACCAATAGTTTGGCTTAGGAACTTCCTTCTCAGGTATCAGATACTGAGCCTCTAGTACACTCTCTCGCTCGCACAACACATCCCTCGACTCTATTGGAGTGCTCTGATGACTAGCACAGGCTGCAATCTGGCTTGGGACCGGCCGGGAATGGAAGTATGTTGTCGATTCCTCTTCTGATAGCTTTTCTACTTGACCTTCGATCCTTATGGATCTGTTTAGGACTTCCCAGTAAAAGGTTGCCGCTACATTTGGATTGAGATCCTGAAAAATGTTAAATTATTTTCAACTCTCATATCACATCACTTCAATATTGTTCTTTTTATCTTATCTGTGTAAATTGACATAGCCTAAGAATATATGATGCAATGCTATTATGAAATAAATAAATCAAAATCTAAGACAGGGAAAACATTTGCATTAAAGGAAAAGGTAGCATCTTACCATTTCTCTAGCTTTTCTGCTTTCATAGTTGGTGAAGAACTTGAAGCCCTCCTTTCCATAGCCTTTCAGTAAAACAAATCTCGCTGAAGGAAAACCTTGCCTGTAACAAAATACAAATTATATTAAGATAAAAGCTCCTTTCGACTTCTGGCCTGGTTAGTGACCCCGCCTCAGCCGATCAATGGAATCATCCAAATAAGGGTGTATATTAATGTGATGAACACAGATATATGTATGTTTTTCCACTTTTAAATTTATTCTAAGCTTAATAGCATCGTTCGCAGACGTTTCTGCTTGTTAAAAATTAATTTACAGATATGTGTTCCTGAGTCATGGATGTTTTCTATAAAGTATGTGTATATTGTCGCCTATTTAGTACACCTATAGTACAAGCTAGGCTTTGTATGGGGCTAGGTCATCAGCGTATGATGTTCCCAAATATTCATTCCACTAAGTTATTTCAAGATCGTAAAGCTCAAACAATTAGTTGCTGCAGATTCAACTTCATGCTTGACTAACTAACTAAGAAAAAAAAAATAAATAAATAAAATATTTTTATTTCAGAACTATAAAAATTTCCATAAAACATTGTTAGTACCATCGTTATAGCTAGGGGTTAGTAAGTACATTAAAATCATCAAATTCAAATATAATAAGAATAATAAATAATTAATAATATTGACACAATAACAATGAAATCATGATTCATAGTAAAATAAAAATTAGTTAAAATAATGAAAACAAAAATAATTAATAAATTAGCATGTCAAATTCAAAATAAAATAGACTAGAATAATAATTACGACTACATATTCCCATAAATAATGATTTCATGTCAAAAGAGCAATAGGTACAAGTATAAAAATGTCATTATATTTTAATTAATAATTTTGACCCATGTACACAGGATGGAACTCTCTGGTCTGTCGGCAATTACCTTCAGTATCCTGTTGTCATTAAGTAAGAAAGGTTAATTAAAGGTTGCTAGAAACTGATCTGAAATGATTAGATGCCAACTAATAAGAACAGGTTCAAATAACTGCTAAATAACATCAAATGTTACCTACGCCAGACAAAGAATGAAGGAATTTGGAGCTGGCTATCTGGAACCAAAGGAATTCAATATGCTACCCATGAGCTCCTTGCGGCATATGGATATGGCTGATAAAGCTCTTGAATAGTAGATGGATTTTACCGAAGGGGGTAATTACAATTACACAAAAGATCCCTATAGGTCGAAGTATGGATATGGAAAAGGGCCCCCCAAAATCATAAGATAAGATAGGATCTTATCTTTATCTTAATCCTAAAGCATAGGTATGCTTTGGTACTTACCCATGTAATAGATGTAGCTTAGTTAAAAACTACTGTTGATTCCTCAGAAAAACTCACTCTACAATTCTACAGGACTATGTTCAAGGATTAAAATCATTCTAGAATTTTATAGTTCTATTAATAATTTTTGAAATGAATTTATTTTTAACTTTTTTTTAAATTTATTAATCGAGGGTTTATTAAACAAATGCCACCCTCATAGTGGCTCTCTAATAAAACTACAACACAACTTTCACTATTTCTTAGTTCTATGATGTCCTTGACCATATATCTACTGACATGACAAATTGTAATATCTGTGTAATGTTCTAGCAAAATAAATGATTTTGATTCTGATAATAAAGAAGCCCAGCCCCTTTAACTTCAATATCTATCAAAGTAGGTAGGTACAAAATTCTCTATTTTCAAAAACAGATTTAGCAGGTCTACACTCCTAGCCAAAAATATGTGACAGCGCTGTGTGACCAAATCTTTAATAATGAGCACAAGCCTCCATTATCCCCATTCAATGAATTTGCCACTTCCTTAGATGGTATAGTTATGCCACTGCTTACTAATAAATGGTAATAAAATCAAATCCACACTTACGGTGACACGGTGGCTAAGCACATAGCATTTGGCTCAAGGATTTCCTTTTTAGTGCAAGCCTCTTCAAACCAAGCCTTAAATTGACCAAAAGGTTCCTTAGACACTAGGTGCTTTTCCAGAAAGGTGTCATCCTTGTCCTTGTATTTGATTCTCATTCCTGTGAAAAGAAACTGGCTTTATTCAGTTATCGCTTTAAAAGTAATAAAATTATGGACATTGTTAAATTGACAATTGGACTGGGTTTATCTTATACTTCGGGGATACTATATTTCGTGGATCTTGGAAACGGCGATGAATTTTGCTATATAGGAGTTTTTGGGTGCGAAAAATCGATCTATCTAAGACTTATCTCTGGCAAAACGCGCATTTTTGAGTTTATGTTTATGTTTTAAGAGAAAAGCTCGGTCTCCCAGATAATATTACTAATTAAAATCTTCATACGAAATGAGACAGTTTCAATCTCACGTTCGTAAGTATGTTATCAAAAGCAGAAAATTATAAAAGTAAGTTCCAGCAATTTGAAGGTGTTATTTTAAATTTATTACTTACCTCCAATGTCGATGCTCATCTTGCGAAAGCTTGGTGTACCAGTCAAGAATAATACAAAAGGTCTAGCTAAAAATCTTCCCATCCGGTCATTAAATGCTACAGTTAATGTTTCTTTTACGGTTAACTCTTGAGTACCCTCGCGAGAATAAATATAATTAAAGTTCCTCTTTCTAGTAAAATAGAAGTTTAGATTGAAATGACGCTCATTAAGTAAAACAATGTAATTAAAACATTGATAATGCGATAAGATAACGAAAACAATTGACCGTAAATAAAATCTTCCCGACCTTGTCAAAATTAATTGAGCTTGTTTCAGTTTACTTTAAAAACGCCGAAGAAAGAGTTAACACAAGTCAACTTGACGGCAACACTGAATAAAAAAAGTTCATGGGGATCCGCGCGAAATTCAATTATTTGAAGTGTATTGTTTAGGAAGTTTATAAATCGTGTCATTCTCGACGACGCGTGCCTTGACTCATATTGACATATTATTAAAGATTAGATTTGACAAATCTGCGTTTTTACATATAGCGTTAAAGGGATTGCAAGTGCAACCGAATTAACTTTTTATTTTAATTTAGAGTCTGTTTGGAACGAGAAGAGTTGTGGAATGTATTGGGCCCACAGAAAACTTCCGCACAGACTCTATCCCTTCATATATTTAGGTAAATGTAAAATCGGTAACATTTTATTCTGGACACATATTAGACATAAAGGATAGATAATAATTGCTAAATCTATATGTACTTTCCACATAATATCTTCTTCTTATAGCCTCTGACGGGGTTCGGCTGTTGCTTTGCTTGATAGCCAGGTGAATGTGTAGTTGGAGACATATTATTTACACCGATGAAATTATTATCGCGAATGGCTCTTACAATTGGGTAAAACAACGCAAATTTATTGTTTGGGGTTGTTAGAAAATTGCCTCGATGAGTGTTAGTTGCCTGTGGAAAGAAAAGTAAGTACCTACAGTCAGCGATAAAAGCTTGTAGGTACCAAAAATGGAATATTTGCCAGTCTTATTTTTGATTTACTATTGGGAGCGTGCACGACTGTCACGCAACCTAGTGTCCGCAAGTCTAGGGGAAAACGTCAATTCACTACATCTTATAAAACGACTCCAAAACTAAAAACTACTGAACGGATTTTCATACGACTTTCATCTATCAATAGAGTATTTCTTGAGGAAGGCTTAAGTATATAACTTGTTAAGGTTTTGTGTAAATTGTTTGAAATATAACGATGTTGTCGGAAAAAATCACGCTGGCTAGGAGCTTTAATCGAAAACGCTGCCTAATCGGTTTGAGCTATAACAACACAATGTATGATGGGGTTGTTACTTACCCCCACCACGCACTTCGCACGGTCCCAATTAGGTTTATAATTAGGTAATTTAAATAAAATCAACAACGATACCAATTTAATATCAACGCCTGCCATCATTTTAAGCAATGGTTCGAAAATGAGACGTCGCGGCGAGTGAGGTTTTTGGTTTTCATATTTGATCTTCTTGATTTAAGGCTCCGTGGGCTCAGGTTCCTCTCTCACTCCGAATGAACGTCAGCGTGAGCGAGACGGCTGTGCGTGACCGGGATAGCGGATATAGTTATTTACGATAGGTACAAGTGCAGAAAATAGGAAATTCGGTCGCCCTTTGGTCGTGTTTTAATTTATCGCCACTCGTTGCGAATTACCTATTCGCACGTGTATCGTACAAAGTCTTACAGTACATAATATGTCTCTTTAAAGTTTCGACATAGTTACATAATGTGCTAATTTACGCACTAGTGCGGAAAAGTAGCACCATATTTATTTATTTTATTTATACCTTTAAACGTACTTACCCATACTCCGGAGTTAACGAAATTAAATAAAAACACGGTCTAACTACATACATATAACAGTAGGGATTGCTGGAAGATACTCCACCGACAAAAGAATAACTCTTAAGTCGTAAGATTGCGTGGAGCCGACTGTGAGTCTGGCGCGGTAAGAATCGATATTTTAAAATTTCCAAACACACTGCCACATCGATATTTTCCATCCCAGAGTTAGAATTAGAAATGAGGTAAGACAATACAAACGGGTGGTCCGCGGTTCAAACCTATGCATATGCAAAAGAGCCCGCAGCGCACAGAATACAGACGAAAAACGTAAAGCCTCTCATGCAATTTTTTGTGTACGGTAGGTAAGGTAAATAGCCGGGTTCAAGCCACGCGTAACGGGCTTGAGCCACTGTATCCGACTATTTTCCACCGAGCTACTGTTCTCTCCTTGACCCGACTTGAGGATGACTCACGCTAGACCGGGCCAGAGCGTCCGACACGTCATTTTCTATGACGGTTGATCAGTGATCACGTGGTGCTATCCATAGAAATCGAAGCGTTGGAAGCTCCGGCCCGGCCCCGGCCCGGTCTAGAAGGTTTGGCAGGAGTTACGTAAAACAAGTCATGTTATGAAGTTATACAAATCAACTATCCAATAAGTATGTCAAATAAGTATTTATATGTTTCTTCTGGTCAGCTGCAATCTGATTTGGATCGGTTAACGGAGTGGACTTCGCAGTGGATATTAAAATTAAATGTTAACAAATGCGCAGTTCTGCACCTTGGTAAAAAAAACCCTATGGTCCAATACACGATAGGAAGCTCGCCAATTGCAGCGGTGACGTCTCAAAAGGATCTCGGTGTGACAGTTACAAATAACCTGAAGTGGGGTGAGCACATAAATAATATAGTCAAAAAGGCAAATTCGTTCTTGTATGTTATAAAACGCTCCTTCCAATGCATATCTGTTGAAGTTTTTATCAAAATTTATAAAACATATGTCCGCCCTTTGCTCGAATATGCTTTCCAAGTATGGAATCCCTATTTTGTCAAAGACATTGACCTTTTAGAGAGTGCGCAGCGAAGAGCCACCAAGATTCCATTTAAGCTCAAACGCCTACCTTATGAAGAAAGGCTAAAGGTACTGAAGCTGCCCACACTCAAAGCCAGGAGAGCGAGAGGAGACCTTATCGAGTGTTTTAAGATTGTTACCCACTGTTACAACCTCCCCGACATTCACGATATAATCAACAAGAGAACTATCAGCCGCGAGACCCGAGGTCACAGCCTAAGAATAGTTCGCACTCCCACTACTACTAAAGCTGCATATCATTCTTTGTCCAACCGTGTCGTGGCGGCTTGGAACCGTTTACCGGATAGTGTTGTAACTGCTCCCTCGGTCAATGTTTTTAAAAACAGATTGGACAAGTGGCTTTTAAACAATAAGTTAGACTGATGTTACTTAGTGATGTGATACGACTTTACAAACTTTGAACTGTATAATACAGGACACTGTGTGACATAGGCTCATCAGCTAAATAGCTGCTCGCCTATAATTATATAATAATAATAATAATATAAAGCAATCATCAATGGCCACTGCATCCAAGGGCGTAGCCAGCCAGTGAATTAGGGGGGAAGATGTTATGGCAGGCACCGGAGAGTCATACATTGCCCCCCCTGCCTGTACCTGCCTACGCCCATGACTGCATCCCTGACGGATGATACTCCTCTACTCTCCCATCTGTTATCTAAAACTTCTATCTCTCTTTCTTCTTACTCTCTTCCTACTTGGCAGTGTCGAGGCCTACTGACCCCACTTACCTACACCACGAGCTGTTACTGGCGCGGCCAAACAGTACAGCCATGTTAAGAGGCTGTCAACACCCAATGTCCTTGAAATTGATGTTACTTAAACAGTTTATTAAGGAAGACTATTTGTATTAGTCAAGTAAGAAAAATATATGTTCATATTAATTATATTTCAAAGACCGTGGTTGTACTCGATACCTGATTGATGGAAATCGGCTCGATAGAAAATAATTGCAAAGATTGGTCTTAAAATCACAATTAAACGGTTCTATGTCTTTATTGTTTTGACTTATGGGTCTGCAATTAAAATCACAATTTCAAAACATTTATATCTAAACCGCTATTGAGTAAAATATTACACTAATAATCCACTTTTTTTATTTAAATATTTTTCTTATTATTCCCTTGCCCAGGCCCAGTAACATGCGACAGTGCTATCTCATTTACTCCGATACAAATAGACAGTGTGCGCGCTTTAGGTATTGACAGCCTCTTTAAAAAAAAGCAACGCTGTGCCCAGAGCGGTTGAGATGACCAGTGCATTATGCGCAAAATACGCGTAGACAAGGCACGGAACCGGTTTTAAAAATAGTGGCAAATACCGGTTTTACTCCGAACTTTCATAAAAACGCGAAGGTTATAAAAATCGACCCCGACATAGGAAGAAACCGGTTTCTATTGTTCTAAACCGGTTAATCTGACAAGAACGTTATGGAAATGTTCACCTAAAAACCGGTTTAAAAATAATGGTTTTACGAACGAAACCGAAATAAAAAGGTTTTTCCGGAAATTTAACCGGTTTCCCAGCCTTGTGCGTAGGTACTTATAAAAACTTTAAATTGTATAGGTAGTATTGTTATACTTATGACTTACAAAAATTTCATTCTTAAACCATAAATAATCTTCAATTTCCCGTCTTCCGTTTTTCATTTCCGGGATCCGTTCGGCAAAAAAAATGATGTACCTAGTAGTCTCATACTTCAAAATCATGGAGCTGTTAAAACCCCTTTTTTGCAAACAACACGCCAGGGTATCATTACCTAACCCAGCAATGTTAAACTACTGTCACACCGCTGTTGGAGGCGGTGGCTTTGAAGTGCCGGCGGCAGACGCGAACAAATTTATGCGCAGTGTCAACACATTAGACGACGAGAGATGCGACGGTTGTGTTACTATAGAGAGCACGAGAGTTGAGTTCCCCGGCCAACCAGTGCAAAGCCGTCATATTGGATGTGGCTGCGCACGTCGCTCGATGTTTGAACGTAGATAATTTATAATTTATCCGCGGTGTCTTACATTAGGAGATGGTGACGGCGTGTTACTAACTTACTATAGAGAGCGAGAGAATTCAGTTCTCCGGCCAACCAGTGCAAGGCCGTCATATTGGATGGTGATGCGCACGTCGCTTCGGTGTTTGAACGTAGAGAATTTATGCGCAGTGTTTAGGCGACGAGAGAGGCGACGGCGTGTTACTAACTTACTATAGAGAGCGAGAGAGTTCAGTTCTCCGGCCAACCAGTGCAAGGCCGTCATATTGGATGTGGATGCGCACATCGCTTCGGTGTTTGAACGTAGAGAATTTATGCGCAGTGTTTAGGCGACGAGAGAGGCGACGGCGTGTTACTAACTTACTATAGAGAGCGAGAGAGTTCAGTTCTCCGGCCAACCAGTGCAAGGCCGTCATATTGGATGTGGATGCGCACATCGCTTCGGTGTTTGAATGTAGAGAATTTATGCGCAGTGTTTAGGCGACGAGAGAGGCGACGGCGTGTTACTAACTTACTATAGAGAGCGCGAGAGTTGAGTTCTCCGGCCAACCAGTGCAAGGCCGTCACATTGGATGTGGATGCGCACGTCGCTTCGGTGTTTGAACGTAGAGAATTTATGCGCAGTGTTTAGGCGACGAGAGAGGCGACGGCGTGTTACTAACTTACTATAGAGAGCGCGAGAGTTGAGTTCTCCGGCCAACCAGTGCAAGGTCGTCACATTGGATGTGGATGCGCACGTTGCTTCGGTGTTTGAACGTAGATAATTTATAATTTATGCGCGGTGTCTTACATTAGGCGACGCTGACGGCGTGTTACTAACTTACTATAGAGAGCGAGAGAGTTGAGTTCTCCGGCCATCCAGCGGAAGGCCGTCACATTGGAATTTGGATGTGGAATGTTGATGCGCATCAGGTCGCTTCGGTGTTTGAACGTAGATAATTTATGCGCAATGTCTTACATTAGGCGACGGTGGCGGCGTGTTACTAATTTACTATAGAGAGCGAGAGAGTTGGCTTTTTTCTCCGGCCAACCAGCGTAAGGCCGTCACATTGGATGTGGAACCTCACACCGCTCCAGTGTGAGGGCTCAGATTTTACGCATAGTGTTCTAACGTACTATTTGGCGACTAGCGTTCTCTGCTATAAGTATCTAAAATTAAACTTAACTAAATGAATTTAACAAAGCCAATTATCGTGTACGAGAACTCGTGTATCATCTTGTATTCTGGACCATTCAAGGTCCATCCAACATACATATAGTACTTAGAATAAGTCATAATTATAAATATGTACTTAAATAAATAGTTCAAAAGATAAGATCGGGTACACAAAAACTGTAAGGGAGTGCAACATTCGCCGATAAACGTTATGTTTGGCGAAATTTAATGTAAATGTATATTGTACCAACCTTTTTTTATATTAAAAAAAAGTATTTGACTCACGCGCACGTCTCGTCTACCGATCGGAACGTCGCGAGCTCGCGGGTGATGTCAGCATTTAAATAGTAAGCGCGTGCGCTGAAGCTATTAAGATAAAGTCACGTTGCGAGTACCACACCTGTGGTTCTATAGGATTGGCTACACCATAGACTAAACAAATACTGCGGAGCTCCGTCACTGCAATTTATTTGTAAAGCGTTACGCCGTGAGTAGCACTAACTGAATAGGGTTGTTTCCAATTTTTTGAAACGCTTGTATTACGTTCTATATTAACTAAAAGTTGCCCTAAAATTCAACTTTTATACTAAAAACGGCTTTAAATATGTTAAATTAACAAAATATATTTTGACATATGCCTTCACGCCCAAAACGCTCTTTGAAAATTGTGTGACGTCACAGTTTACGGTTTGACACATAACTGCATACACACGTAGAAGATACGAACTGTCAACTGACATTTGTCATTTGTTGTTTATCGCCTAACTGTTAACAGTGTCAATCCGAGAGTTGTGACGTCATCAGAATCTTCAAAGACGTTTCGAGTTTGGTCACGTGACGTGTGCCAAAAGATATTTTAAATTATTTTAAATTCAATATTTACAAAAATATGGTCATTACAGGTCCCCTAAAAGTAGTTTAACATGTTCTTATGATTTATGATCCAAAATAATTTATTGGGAAACATTACAATTCTGCCCTAAGATTTGTAGATGGAAACAACCCTATTGCAACCATTATATGTATAAGACTGTGTGACCCTTAGACGTATTTTTGTAGGTATTCGTAATTCCTGATGAAAAGCTTAGTCTTCCCAATGTTCTTGTATGGCGCAGAAACAAACGATGCCTCAATGACCGAAGCAAAATTGACGTACTTGAAATGTGGTTCTAGTGGCGGCTGCTGCAATGCGAATTCCTTGTACTTAGTTTCAGACCAATATTTCGATCTTGGAAGAACTCAAAGTTAAGAAGAGATTATCGTCGCGTCGACTGTTCAAATATGAATCCTCAAATACTTCGGGCACGTTATACGAAGGAAATGTGGAAGGCAGCGGTCATGAAGTCGGTCACCTATGCGTTGGACGGACCTGGCCAAAGTTCCAATGTCGGGAACATTTGAATAAGGCTGAAGACCATAGCAAATTGCGAGGGCTGCATTATCCACAATAGATAAGTCGCATCATAAAACCACGACCACTCTGTTAGAGTTAACGACTGACGAGAATTCGTAATATCCATAAGTACCTACAGCCCATGAACGTGGGCCAACTAAAATAAAGGTCAAGTTCGCGTACCTACTAAATACGGGAGCCTATGTTATTGTGTGGTGACCGTGAATTGACGTACATGCGTGTAGTTGAGGTGATCTGTGGGCTACATGATCCAGCTTAGAGTGTTTTCACACTGTCCGATCCGATATCGGATGTAGGATCCTACATACACATGTCGGGGCATGAGATATACTTGTCATGGCGCGCCGTGCCTTGCCTCAGTGGTCACGTATACTACAGTACAGTCAGACCAAGATAAGTTGGCAGCGATTTTGATACGCCAGACAGCGCAAGTGTTATTTTAAACGTCAAACATCTATGAAATTATGACGTTTACTTAACACTTGCACAGACTGGGCTATCAAACCGCTGCCAACTTAGCTTGAAGGTTGTCTGGAAGAGATCGCGTCTTAGCGATAAGGCCGCCTGTTGTTACCTAACTTTTAAGTGTTTTTCATTTCCTGACTATTTTTTACTGTATGGTGCACAATAAAGAATATTTACTTACATACTTACTTGATTGGACTATAAACATTATGTCTATTACATACTTATACGCACACAAACAAAAATTATCGGTCCGACACCTAACTGCGGGTCCCATACGTCTGAAATTATCGGGAATGGACCCTTATGGGAAAGACAAATGTTAGAGAGTGTCCTGCGACTCCTGTGAGGCCTGTGGCATGAAGTCCGCCTTTTTTGGGTTAACGTTTTTTTTTGTCATGCAGTTTTCATAAATGATAAAATACCAAAAGAAACATATGCTGATATATTTCACTTCTTTCCGATATCGGATCGGACCATGTGAGAACGCTCTTACTTCCACAAGCAAGCACGAACATTAAGATGGCATAACGGATAAAGTACAAAAGTTTACGCATACATTATGTTATCATGTGGCCACTGTACATCTTTTGCCTCGCTAAAAATTATACGCATGTAAATGTCAGTCGGCCCGATTCGAAGAATGAGATACGATAACGATAAGTTCTCATTTAGATATCGTTTGTATGTCGTATAATTGACAGAAGCAGCTCGATTTGGGCCACCAATGTCACTTTGATGTTAAAAATATCGCAGATAGATCTTATTGGGATCTTTTAAAAAACATTCCATGACCTTAAACGTGCCGATTGTCAGTTCAGAAAATTAGACATGATTTTTATAAGCTTTTATTTAACTTGCCCTGTTAGTATATATGTATGTAGTTTGCGCGGAAAGAGTCGTCGAATGTATGTGACCCAATACCTTCCACGACTCTATCCGAACAGATTCTATATATGATCTTGGAAGCTATACTCTGTATCTTTCGGTATTTAAAATAAAAGTAAACAAAATCTACCCTGAAATGGCTTCTTAAGCCAGTTGAGGGTAGATAAAAACATTACATGATCAAATAATGTAGGTTAAAGTCAGATCGTTCAGAGACAGATCCGGGCTGTTTTGTATTTGGTTGGTTAACCAATAAATCTTATAATTAGATAATTACCCAAAAATGAACAAATTGTTTGTTTACTTTTATTTAAATACCTAAAGATACAGAGTATAAATTTGACCCACTTCTCGATTTCCGATTTAGCTGAAATTTGCATACATATATTAATCGGAGATGCAATATTATGATGACTTGGAGGAGGTGGCCGTGGAAACTCTGTGATAAAACAACGCAAACTAATTGTTTTTGGAGGTGTTGAAATTGTCTCTATAAGTATAAGGGCTCATTTACACGGTGCGTGAACTCGCATGCGAGTTTCATTACATTGCGGTATTTGATCGGTCGCCGAATTAGTTGTAACCTCAATAGTCCGCAATGTAACTAAAATCGCATGCGAGTTTTATTACATTGCGGTATTTGATCGGTCGCCGAATTAGTTGTAACCTCAATAGTCCGCAATGTAACTAAAATCGCATGCGAGTTCGCGTGCCGTCTAAATCGGACCTTAGGCAGATGCATGTGGAAAGAAAAGTACAGTCAGCGATATAAGCTTGTACCAAAAATGAAATTTTTGCCAAAAACTTATTTTCTATCGAGTCAACTTTAACCTTTTAAGGTTTTAGCTAGAGTCAGATATCTTCCCCTTGCAAATATATTAGTTTAATTTCCTTTGTTGTTTCATAGCTCTTGGGTAAAAAAAATTCAACATTAGTCGACTATAGGACTCCCGAAGTAATCTCCCATACATCAGGAGAAACGTAGACTAATGCCTTGAATTTACCAAATTTTGTACGGGTAGAAGTCGATTCCAATTAGGTTACAACCTAGGAGTTTGCTCGACATAATGAGAGCCTACTATCACCTCTGACAGTGGTAGCGAGCACTCGGATTATTTTTACTTATAGCAAAAAAATTGCAGTACATCGAATATCTAACTCGTCACACCTATGTAAATTAATTAGCCATTAGACGAAACGCCGTGCCGGTGGCGTGTCACCACACGTACGCAATCCCACAATTCAGATCATTATTAAAACGTAGCAAAAACATGAACATGCAGCTAAAAATGGACACATCTAAAATATGTAAATGAGCCATTAACTATTAGCGCATTAAGATAAAACCTAACTCGACATAATGACACCCTGCTATCACCTCCGACAGTGGTGACGAATAGTTGGATTCTAGTTATACCAAAAAAATTGCACTACATCGAACACCTAACTCGTCACATCTATGTAAATTAGCCATGAGACGAAACCCCGTGCCGGTCGCGTGTCACCACACGTACTCAATCCCATAATTCAGATCATTATTAAAACGTAGCAAAAACATAAACATGCAGCTAATAATCCTCACACCTAAAATATGTAAACTATTAGCGCATTAAGATAAAACCTAGGAGTTTGCTCGACATAATGACACCCTGCTATCACCTCCGACAGTGGTGGCGAACAATCGGATTCTTCTTATACCAAAAAAAATGCACTACATCGAATATCTAACTCGTCACACCTATGTAAATTAGCCATTAGACGAAACCCCGTGCCGGTCGCGTGTCACCACACGTACGCAATCCCATAATTCAGATCATTATTAACACGTAGCAAAAACATAAACATGCAGCTAAAAATCGTCACACCTAAAATATGTAAATGAGCCCTTAACTATTAGCGCATTAAGATAAAACCTAGGAGTTTGCTCGACATAATGACACCCTACACTATTACCTCTGATAGTGGTGGCGAGCACTAGGATTCTTGCAAAAAAATTGGACTACATCGAACACCTAACTCGTCACACCTATGTAAATTAGCCATTAGACGAAACCCTGTGCCGGTCGCGTGTCGCCACGCGCGTCGCGTGCCTCGCCGCCGACCGCCACCGCCTGACCGCCAGTCGCCACGCCAGTCGCGCGCCGACCGCGCAGCGCATCGCACGTCCGTGATGACACAGTGAGTGAAAGTGACAATGGTGACTGGTGTTGGGCAGCCGGCCGTGCCGGAGAAAAAGGCCGAGAATCGTAGGGTAAGTCAAGAATTTTTCGAGTTTTTATTTTGTGATTTTTTTTGTCGGAAAAATTGTGGTCGTGTTTTTCACGTGATCGGTTTTCAGTCGTGATTATATTTTTACAGCATTGTTTTTCAACCTTTTCCATGACGACCCCTTGGCATTAGAAAATGTTTCGTAAACTCGTTCTCGGCTGATAGTGAACTCATTTTATTTTTCAATTACGCTTTGCCTCCGCGCAACCCTTATAGGGTTTTACCCACAGTTTGAAAAACACTAATATACAGTATCCTTCCTCGTAACTATAATTAGTGTACTACTATTAATACTAATCAAAAATCCTTACGTTAGTGAACAATATGAAAGTTAACTAAGTACCCTCTTTTGCGTCGCGCTGTCGAGTAAAACCTACAGCCCCGATTTTCATTTATTTTTCAGTGTCGCTTGGTTAGTATCAAGCTGTTTTAATGTTTCACAATAAGTATTTATACTGTAACCTCTCCACTTTTATTGCGTTGAACTAGCGATAAGTAAGGAACGGGTTAGGATTGTTAAATGTATAAAAAAAAAAAAACTTTATGCAAAAACTAATTCTAATCTATGGAAAGACATCAACGCGTAAAAAACACTTAAGAGGAAAGTGGCGGACCCGCGCAAAATAACCTTTTCATACAGACGTTGTCCTCATTTTCCTCTCTGGACATTAACATTATAGTTAATATTTTGACACAAATTGTTGTAAGTATATCATTTGTTGTTTGTATACGTGTGGGTAGTTTGTTGTAAAGAGAGGTATGAGCAATGTGAATGTCATCTCGCCTTGTGTGGTAGGGCACAGCACAGCGGATGTCATTCCAGATCTAGAGCAGAGCCCAACTGGGGATGGGGAAGTACCTCCACCTTACAGAAAACCGCAGCCAAATAACACTTGACCCTACTCATAGTGTTGTGTTCCTGCCGGTGAGTAAGGTTGCCAGAGAGCTCAACGAGGAGGGTGGGGTTAGGGTCGGCAACGCGCATGTAACTCCTCTGGAGTTGCAGGCGTCATTAGGCTGCGGTGACTGCTTACCATCAGGCGGGCCGTATGCTTGTTTGCAACCGTCGTGGTATAAAAAAAAATTAGGGTAATCTTATGTTATCTTTTAAACATTTGACGCTACCTGTCATAGAAAAACAACTGAAGGTGCAACGTAGAAGTTAAACAAGCGCGTTAGACTGTAGATAAGATTGGAAACCACCTGCTTATCAGCAGTGAGCAGCGGTGGCAGCGTGATTGCATTTTTATCACTTATCACTATGCCTGTCACTGTAGATTTTGTTTACTTTTATTTAAATACCTAAAGAATGGCCCTAAGCTTTAAGGGCGTTCGGATTCAGACTACACAACTACTGCTGCAGTAATGCTTCGCGACATTACTGCCAACTGCATTGCTGTCGCAAATGTCAAAATCGATGTTTCTATCCGGATTTTTAGGGTTCCGTAGCCAAATGGCAAAAACGGAACCCTTATAAATTCGTCATGCATGTCCGTCTGCCTGTCCGTTTATGTCACAGCCACTTTTTTCCGAAACTATAAGAGCTATACTGTTCAAACTTGGTAAGTAGATGTATTCTATGAACCGCATTAAGATTTTCACACAAAAATAGAAAAAAAAAAACTATAAATTTTGGGGGTTTCCCATACTTAGAACTGAAACTCAAAAAATCTTTTTTCATCAAATGTGAGGGGCTGTACCCCATACGTGTGGGGTATCTATGGATATAGGTCTTAAAAATTGGTTTGAATGAGATCTAGTAAGTAGTTTTTTTTAATACGTCATAAATGGTACGGAACCCTTCATGGGCGGGTCCGACTCGCACTTGGCCGCTTTCATTGAACTTTAAATTACAATATGTATTTTTTATCACACTTGCTCGAAAAAGATCTTATTCCATGCAGGTGTACTGAAGGACAAAGGCCTATTTTGTTCCCGTGGGAGTTATGGATTGTGAAAAAAAAGTTATAGCTTTTTTCTTAAATTATGTCGCTTATTCATACAAACCAAGTAGCATAAATGAGTTTTACTTTTAAAATACTGACGTTTGTAACTTAATATTTTTGTTTATGTTTAAAATTATTTAATTTGATTAATTTAACAGCCGTTTAAAATATTTTTATTTAATTTTCAATCGTGGCTGAATGCCAAATAGGTCTGTGGTCTGTGCCTTCGATGCCTAACCTGTCGAGAAATTACAAAATGGCGGACTAAAGTTTGATATGTCACCGTATTTAAGAATTATTTCGCTTAAAATTTAGTTTTTTCTTCGCAAGTGTGATGAAAAACATTGTGTGAAACTCCGGGCGTAAGAATATTGCAAACTCGGGTCTTTAATTCCCTCGTATCCAAAATTTCACTTACCCCCCCTCGTTGCACAATGTACTATTATTTATCTCCTCTTCATCGCGTTGTCCCGGCATTTTGCCACGGCTGTCTGCCGACAGTAATATCGCGCTAACTATATTCTGTTGCACTTTGTTCTGTCAAAATACCTACCTAACCTACTGTAGGTACCGAAACACATTGATTATTTCTTCCCTCACTTAAATAGGTATTGTCCACGCTAATTTTCCGCGCACGCGCGCAAACCAGCGCGTCACGCTGATCGTGCAAGCGTGTAAAAACACGCTGGTCGTGCGTGTGGAAAAAGGTTTCTCGTTAGCATGGCGTTAGTGATGTGATTATTAACGATGCGTCATCTTTTGACATGACCTTCTAAAATGTTTTGTCAAACTTTTACGTTTTATTACTTAGGGCATTTGACCAACCGGAGCCGTCTTATCTATTATCTTCTGTACAAAACAGTCTACCGATTTTTGCGGAGGAGGCGCACGTCAAATGTATGTCTTTTTGTACGTAACGTACAAATAGCCATGTCAGATAAACGTCAATCCATACAATAAGTATAACAATTAGCCGAAGTTTTCGACAGAGTGGTAAGCTCTTAGAGGCGACTCCGGTTGGCTCAATTCTCTAAGTACGAGTACCTAATGTAGGTGCAATTTAGTCACCCGGTTATATGCAGTGGGCATTTTGTTTCCTCATTTAATGGTTGAACGATGTATGCATTGACTTGCACGTTTAATCATTGAATTCGATGACGGCGACGGCGCGACGATGTCAATTGGTTAAGTGAGAAATACCTACTTTACCAATTGACAACGCGTTAAAATAATACTACTTAGTAGTATAGAAGCGCCGGTTCTGCCCCATGGTTTCACGCCCCCCCTTTAGCTCCGCCCCTCGCCCACCAGGTGTCCCACCCCTGATCCCAGTCTTCCCGACCTAAAAAAAAAAAAAAAAAAAAAAAAAAAAAAAAAAAAAAAAAAAAAAAAAAAAAAAAAAAAAAAATAGGGCCCCATTTGGATCGATTGCGATAGGTCCCGACAGTGCCCGGAGTCGCCTTCTATCACTTCTGCACTCCGCTACATAAACAATACACGCTCGTCGACTCTACCATAAAACCCTCGCCGGCCCTTTCTATTGTCTCTATTGTTACCACGACTCGGCGACATGCTATTGTTACTGCCTGTGGTCTCACTCCGATCTTATTTATTCTGTACGTGTTTGCAACAATTAATTAATTTAATAATTATTACATATTTACTTACTCCATATCTACTTAGGAATAAGTATTTTACCTGACCTATTTATATTACATAGGTTTTTTTTTATATGAACACCTATTACGTTACGATTTTGCATGTCGCCTCCTTCAAACTGTACAGCTCTTTGAGAAAACAATATTGGTTGCAACGCCTATTTATATATAATTACATATTTACTTCCTCCTTATGTACTTAACATTAGGTATTTTTTTTATATGGGCCCTTAACGTGCCACGATTTGCATGCTGTCTCTTTCAAACCTGTATTGTTTGCAACGCCCATTTATTTATATACAATTACATACTTACTTACTCTGTATGTACTTACGACTAGGTATCATACCTATACTATTTTTATTCAATTGGGTTTTTTTATATAGCCACCTCTGTTACGTTGCGAGAACAATATTGGTTGCAACGCCTGTTTATATATAATTACATATTTACTTCCTTTTCTTATGTACTTAAGATTGGGTATTTCTTTTATATAGGCCCTTAACGTGCCACGATTTTCATGCTGTCTCTTTCAAACCTGTATTGTTTGCAACGCCCATTTATTTATATACAATTACATACTTACTTACTCTGTATGTACTTACGACTAGGTATCATACCTATACTATTTTTATTCAATAGGGTTTTTTATATAGCCACCTCTGTTACGTTAGGATTTGCACTCGCACGTTGCTGTCTCTTTCAAACCTTTTAAGAAATCAATAATGTGTATTTACGATAGGAATTATACCTAAACTATTGTATATATACATAATGGGTGATGATTTCATACCAAATATTTTACATATTTACCTATATGTTAGCAGTTTTTGTCTTAAATTTTATTGATTCCAGATTATTATTGATCGAGACATTTGTGTTGTCTTGATTTTTTATCCACTCGTAAATAAGTTTGGTATATGTGAGAAATTGACTGCTAATTATTGATAGACAGTTAACATGGCCGTCTTTAGGTCAGGTTTCAACTTGTAGGTATATGTAAACAAAGTTTCCGTTATTTAGTGCTATAATTTATTGCATTCCTGTTTATACCAGTTAGATAGATGGGGTAGTGACTTTCAAAATCCTGTTAAAACGTGTCTCTTCCTAGGTGGTCCTCTGTTCCCACTAGCGTGCCTGAGGTTTTTTTTAAACACAAATTCATATAAAAAGGCCGCTGCTGAGGGTGAATTATATAGTATCTTTAGACCACCAGTTCAGTTAAGAGCTCTTGGTTTCTACACATTGAAGTTTTGATTATCACTTGTGATCATGGATGTAAGTAATTAAATTGTGTTACTCTATAATTGTTTAATTATCATGTTTAACTCTTGTGTGTATGTTTGTGTGTAATTTTAATTGATATTATTATTTCAGTTTACCGAGAATACCTTCAAGAACTACTACTTCAATGAACACGAAGACGAAGCGAGCGATGAGGAAGGGACGCTTGCTTTCAAAGTCAAGCAGGCCATAGCAAAGAAGCGACCATCCAATAACATCGACGTGTTTTTCGAAAAGTCCAAGAAGAAGCCGAAAGTCTACAAGAAATCTTCCACGGTCGCCAAAATGACGGAAGACGGTGTCGCATACCTTACATCTGGACAAGACGATGGGGCATATGCCTCACATCTGATCAAAATAGAGGTATACGACATGGAAAAAATTAAAAATGTTTCGCCATTGGAGCATTGGAAACACTGCGATCTTCGTGTTAGATACTACACCGTCGGAGAAGGGGACACGCATGAACAAAGTGCTCGTGATGTCATTTACAACATCACAAAAGAGTTATCGGCAAAGCCTAAGTGTGTTAAATATTGTTTAGGAACTGAAAATAAATAGTGTTAAAGTGCTTTGTTTAATTTCATAATCTTAGGTCTAAAATAAGTTTTTCAAATATTGTATTGTTTAAAATAGTTTTAGTTAACGTTTAGCTTCAAACTTATTTTAAGTGTCTTAATTGTAATACTGTGTATATCGAACTTTTTGTGTAACATATATATTTTTTATAAATAAAACACATAATTTCATTGTACATATTCTTTTATTTCACAAAGATTTGTTTAAACATATTTCTTAATACTAGATCATTACTCAAAGTATTATCAGAAAACAAATTTAGAAATTGAGACATTTTTTTCCCTTGATACTTAAAATAAAGATAAACTAAACAATATTCCCCACAAACTGAGGTAAAACAATTTTGAAGTGATTTATGGTTATGAAACCACCTTTTAGCATTTCTTTTTAGAAATAACTTATGATAACCAGTAGGCTTTCGGCCAAAAGAGTCAAAGTATTCACCATATCCGTTCACATCAATGTAAATTGCGATCCAATGAGACCCAGGTTTAGAATCGGGGTCCAAATTGCTAATAATAAAAGCAGGTAAATTGATCCAAACAGGAATGCGATTTGCAGGAAAAACATTTGACTTAAACCTTTGGTTTATTTTATTCATACCCAGTTGTATTTCATTCGAATCCATATCAAACAAAATGTATATGTTGACTACTGATGATTTTACAACCAACGTTGAAGGGGTAATGATAAAAATTGTGTGAATACATTGTATTTATTTAATTACTAACTGTTATAATCTACAGTGACATCGCGATTTTTATTTATTTCAATTATGTTATCAAATTCAGCATACACAACACAGTTTATAGTGCTATTTAAAGCTGAATCAAAACGAACTTCGATTCTAACACTTCCATGTCTAACAAGATTCCAGTGTGAAGTTGAACTAGCAGATAAATCAGGAGTCAAATCAAAACATAATAAAGAATAACCACCCATATAGTTGGATCTGCTTATAGCATTACCTTCATTATGGAAATGAATACCAGTACCAGAAAACAAAGTATGATAAGCAGTGGCTATTAAACCTGAAGAGTTAAATGAGGGTTGTAATGTTTTAGAAGGAATTTCGTGACCATCTACATACAAACTAAATGAATTCATATGATAATGTTGGAAATTGAATGGATTTATAGCTAAATTACCGTTAAACCCAGAGTTTGAAACAAATCCAATAATACATCTTTTAGGAACTTGCCCGAGAAATATATTATCCAACGTTTTACCCTGTATACCTGCGGGTAATGTTATAACTTTAACTTCCGCTCTTGTTATCGGGTATTTGGCAGTTGTTGTTGCTAATACTTTTTGATGGGCTAACAAAACACTCGGATTTATTCTCGCTCTTCTGATAATGAGACTGGCATCTGTTATTTGTACTTTAAATTTACCATCCTTATGACAAATTAAATTAAATGCTTCTTTCGAACGGACTAATTTTATTCGCATTTCCATACCATTAATAAGAAATTTCTCTTGGTTAAATATGTCACCATGCAAGTGTCCGATCATTTCAACTTCATTGCTTTCTTTGACAAACTCCATTCTTTCGTGAAATCCTTTGTTATTCGAGTCAACACTGTCCATGTAGTTGGGGGTATCTTCATACCACAATCCACAAGTCAAATGAGATTTTTTGGCTCCTGAACCATAATTAAGCAGATTTTCCATATAGGCTCGGTAAGCATATGTATTGTTTGGAGGTGATATGAGCTTCTGATTTAAATAGATGTCTAGCTGGCTAAAAAGGGAATGTAACCAATTATTAACTGGGGCAACGTCTGCGTCAGCTTTTATTTTCGTTCCATCCTGATTCAATATTTTGGCCTTTATAAGCAACAAAGTATGTGATAGATCAATGTAATCATCGCCCGACCCGGGAACTTGAAACTCGATAGGGCCATCATCACTTAGTGATGAAATTGGTTTATAATGAATCCACTGACCACTTTCAATGCTGGTTTGAGTTGATGGTAGAGCAAATAAGTCTAACTCAGATTTGGCGCACTCACATGAATGACTATGTAAGAATGACATTTTTTAGTTTGAAAATATATCTTCAATATTATTTTTCTTTTGTTTTTTAGCTCCTCTTCGTCGCGATGCTTTTAAGTTAATGAACGGTTCACGTCTTTTTGTAGACATTTTATACCCAGACCCCGACATCAATGAATCAATTTTTTCATCTGCTTTTCTTTTTAAGTTGGCACTTGCTTCTTTAAACCTAGATCTAATCGAACTATCCATTGGTCGTGAGTTTACCATATCGGATAAAAGGCCGATCCCTGCATCTAAAGTTTCTTTTCCCACTGTTTTAAAACCACTAGATAATAATGGTAGCACAGACCTAAAAAGACCACCCAAAAAACTTCCAATTCCATGTCCTCGTTGAAATGGAACCCCTTTATATACAATTCCGATACCAGTGCCAGCTTGATGTGAATAGTAATGTTCATATGGACAGGAGATAGATGATCTTTTATAATTCATTTTATTCGTTGGAAGTGTAGTTTCACGCAAGAAGACCCAAACTGGAATGGTATTCTAGCTCCGGTAGTTGATCTTATATCTATTTCTATAGTATCAAATTCTCTTCGTAATACGGGTACATAGTGAGCAGGTGAGAAAATATGTGTTTTGTAAGCACCATAGATAAACTTAGTTGGATCTAATGGTATTATTCTTAGTAATGCTGTTATAACATCTCCCACCACTTGTGGATGAATGATATCAGTATAAACGAACATTTGTGAGGGTAAACCTAAGTATAAATTGGCTGGATGTTTTCCCATTGAGATGTCTTTTAAATTTGATCTCGGTGCAAAGCCTAACTGCAGACTTAATATGGGAGTTGTTGTAATTGACATAATTTCTTTATCCATTGCTACCGCTGACACCATTTTCGAGATTTGATCATATTTGAATCTAGCTTTATTCTTTAACAGTGGATTTTCATTGAATGCATTAAGAAAATGATCAATATTGTCATATGAAGTCGCTGGTATATGAGTTTTCATATCAACAATTTTATCTGTCTTGCCCGCATGTCCTTTTACTTTTTTTTTAATATAAATTATATTTTCAAGATCTTGAACATTATACATGGAACAAGGGTATTGAAATTCTACTAAGCCAACGACCCATTCTCCTTCTAATTTAATAGTTTTAGGTAATTTTGTTAAAAAATGGGCAGTGGTATTATCATTGTAATAATCAGATGAGCTATTACTCAACAAAGTTAAGTAAAAACTGTTTTCACTCATAATGTTTCTAAGCTAGATGACGGTATCCAGGAATTGAATTTATTGGGATAACCTCGCCACTTCACGAACACCTCCTTTCTGCCGCCAATACGCCGCGAGCGTATTATTTTATCGATTTTATACTTGATGGAGGGGTGATGAGTTACTTTTTGTAATTCTTTAGAATAAAATGTACCAATTATAGGTTCCCCTTCTAAATCTTTTAAAGTATAAACAACCCACGGATACCTATTAATAACGGATGCAATCACAAATATTTCATCACTCCAATTAGTTTCATAACCCTTTTGAAATATATGTTTATATTTTGTTATCCTTACATGATCACCTACATTTAGCCTTGCCTTTCCTAATAAAGGTCGTGTATAATTTTTTCGTTCGTATAAGTTACACCAAACAGTTCTTATATTACCAAAGTTAACATCAACTGGACGCATTTTTATGCTGGAATGATAGCTATGGTTATATGAATAAAGAAGATCTTGTAATATATTAGTGTAATTGTAAGTGTTATTATGAGTGAAATAACGCCACATTTTTGTTTTAAGAGTTCTTTGAAATCTTTCAACTATGCTAGCCTTAATATCTGGATTATTGGTAGTATAATAATTTATATTCTTGCTTTTAAAATAAGCTCTTACTGTCTTTGAAACAAATTCTGTACCCTTATCAGATTGAATGTGTCTAGGAGTTGCATTTGCTTCCGTAAATATGCTTTCAAAACATGTTTTAACCGTTTCAGAATCCTTCTTTTTCATTACTCTTGCAAAAGCATATTTACTAAATACATCAATAACACAAAGAATATATTTATACCCATCGTTGTATTCACTATAGGTACGCATATCACTTAGGTCAGCTTGCCATAGTTCATTGTAGTTAGACAGGATGTATTTGTTACGCGAAAAACGTTTATGAACAGGTTTATGTAGAGTGTACGCTTCTTGGGACTGCAACCATTTTTTCACTTCCTCTCTATTCATATAACCTTTCATTTCCTTTATCAGATTATTTAAACTACTATACCCAGCTGGATTTGATACATCGTAGTATATTCTATTTATGTCTAATAAGGAGTCCATTTTTCCCACTCTAATTTCTTATGAGATCTCGTTTTTGGCTTAGTAGATAGAGGAGTAGATGCGTTTTTTTTCTGTTATTGATAAGTTTTGAGCGCTAATAGAAGCCTGCGAAGTGCGAGGTTCTGCTGAATGGAGTTTATTAATAAATTCCAAATTTGTTGGGTTACCAATACATGACGTTGGCACTTTTATCTCATTTAACATACTAGCGAAATCTTCCCAACCGACTGGTTTTGGGCGTTTAAGCGGTCTAACCACATCACCTACCAAATCGAGAATATTACTGTTTCGTATAGTCTGACTGTTTATAACTACTTCACCGTTCTCCTTCCACCAAATTTTAGGTTTATTCAAAATAATATTTTGTAGTAGCGTCTGTGTTTTTGTCTTGTAAGATTTAGGTATAACATCTATAATATAAGATGGAGAATATTGTTTAGGTAAATTAAACTTTGATCCACCAGGAGGTGTAGCAAAAACATTCGTTTCAGGCTCAGGTAAATTCAAATTTCCGCTCAAGTTTTCAGTAAATGATTTCTCAATACGAACATTTTCATCCTTTTGGACGTCATTCTCCTTTTTATTGGATTCCGAAGCAAAGTTGTAGATCTTATCGCTAAGGTGGTTAACTTCATCCATCTCTATTGGTATTTTAAATGGTCTTCGGTCTGTTTCAGCAAAATGTAAATATCGTTGTAGTGCTTGAGAATATAAAGCCCACTTTTCTCGATCATTTATTTTCCTTCTAAGAATTTTATGCATTTCGCCATCTAGACGAGATGTTGAATTTTCCACCTGGTTGTCACTTCTTTTAAGTCTTTCAATTAATTCTGGTTCTACTAACAACATTTTCTTTGTATTCTCCATTGTGTTTAAGATAAGGAATTTACCAAAGCACTTAAAACTGCACCTAAAATAATTGGTAAAAATGCACCCCCTTTCTGAATAATAATAGTTTTTCTAAGCTTGTTCTTGCCTTTTGAAACTAATTTTCGTAATATATCCTTATATTTTTTGAGTTTGGATTTTACTTTGTTATCTAAAGGAATTTTCCCATTTAGAACATTATAGATACATTCACAAATGATATTGATCTCCTCTTCATCACACGATTTAAGTAAAGCTGTGCGATATTTCGGTTTAAGTAACTGAAGTGCTTTTAGTAAATGTTTATAGGTGCTTACCCTTGAATGCATCATTTAGAACTGACTAAAACTTGATGATCCTTGTTGTATTTAAAACCTTTCTTTGGGATATACACCGTGCAATGACCATCAAACGGGAATATTTTAGTTTTAAAACGGCACATGTCATCTGTATTTTGTTTTAGATCAATCATGAGATAGCCGTGGGCGTGTTTAGTAGCATCCTTGTAAGCTTCGTCCACGAACTTTGAATTTTCTGGGTAAACTTGACGAGCCAAATAACGTATTTGTGTTTTATCTCTAGGGTTTTTAAAGAACACTAAATAACTTGTATTCAAAGACATATCACGTTGACCTTTACCTTGATGAAATATATTTTGTGTGATATAAAACACGCTCAAGTTTCTGTGGTGACTGCCTTTCGTAAAAATATCGACAATTCGTCCATCTGATTCCCTCATTAAATCATCTATTATAAGCAGTTTAGGTTTTTGACCATCAAACATAGATATGTCGGGTATTCCTTGATTATAATTAACATTTTCTAAATTGTATACAGGTTGCATTTCATCATAGCACCAAATAATTTCGTCAAACTCAACATTACATATTTCGTTTGAATTTTCCAAAAAACTTGTGACAAATTTAGTTTTACCACATCCACTAGGACCAGCTACAATAGTGGTAAAAGGATGGTAAAAATGAATCATTTCTGACCAGTTTAAAGTGTGCATGTGCTGATGTCACGAGAAATAAAATTGAAGTGACATATTTCATTTAATTCAGGTATTTTAAACTAAACCACGAAGGTTACTTGCCGATGAGGGATCACAAGAAAATAATATAAATCAATTATTACTTATAAAAGTTTTTATTTTTGAGATTATATAATAATATTGTCATTATAATCTAATTTTACTATCACTTCGGAAAAATAAAGAACCAAGAAGAATACACATACACGTTTTTTTTTTTTCACTATAAACAAAAAAACTTTTTTTTTTTTTATTGCTTACAAGGAATATCAAACAAAATATTCTTACAAACAAATATCATAAGTGAGACGACAATAACGACTGTAAAATAATAAAAATAAAATCACAAAATAAAAAATTACGATACAACTTTCTCTTCGTCGTTGTAGGGCACTATTATAAAGGAGCTAGGAATTTCAATTATATCCTAAAAAAAAAAAGGAAAAAAAAAATACATTAAAGTTATAAATACAGTATTTTAAGTTACGATTACAAAATATACATTTATTAACGATTATAAAATAAAAATAAAAGCAACTATGTACAACAATAATGATAAAATTATTTATTGTTCTGTGTATCGTTAGAAAACTACTTGTGCTTAGTGATTAGGAATGCGATGATGACCCCATGCCAGGGTGTCTGTTGAGTTTTCAATTAAATACCTTTTCGTATCATTAGCAGACAGTGATATTTTATGAATTCTTTGTGTGTATATTATGTGTTTTATAGTTTTAAATCTCAACATTGTATTCAGTTGAGTGGATTTTGAATATAAACATTTCTTATACTCTTCAAGTTTCATTTTACTGGTAACGGATTTGTTGACTCCTTTGGCTTTAACTATAAGTTTGTTTTCATTCTGAATATCCATGGCATACATTTTTGATCGAAGACCTATAAATTCTTTGAAAATTTTCCCTTTTAGTTCATCTTTGAAATAACCCAATTTCATGTTGTTTACTAAAGGTAAGCCATACTGATTGTTAATGGGGTAATCAGATGTGTCAAAATATGTGTCAAGATCTGATCTAATATCTTCGTAAACATTTTCAGTAAATATTTGGTAAACTAAACTATCGGTATCGGTGTAAAGTAGTTTTAATTTTTCCCCCTGATATTTCTGTTTCATATATTCATAATGAAAACTATACATCAGGGTTTTAGATAAATCTAAAACACAAAAACCAAGATATATTGGTTTGTTATAAAATACTTCCGTTTGTTTTAACTGAACAGCTGCAAGATTTTCAGAAAATATTGATATACTATGAAATTCAGGTTTGGCTATTAAAGACTGAACTCCTAGAGAATTTCCATTATTTTCCCAGTGATTTGTTAATCTGACATCAACACGTTTCAAAACGTTCTCCATTGTTTTTCCATACACCGCATTGTTCATTAATTTATAAAAATCTTTCTCAAATACAGAAGTTGCATGCATTCGCATGTGAGTATTTAGGTCTATATAGCACTTCATCCAAGCAGATTGTTCAAATCGCAATATTTTGTGAATTTTTACTAGCTTTAATCCATTTTTTAAACATTGCTTTAAGTTTCTATAATGAATTACATAGTTACATTTTTTGTTTAAATGAGCTATTAGCTTTTTTTCTTTTGAGTCACCTAATATCACATTTTCTGGACAGAAAGGTAAATCAGAATGAGCGTCATGAAACTCAAATGGATATTCTAAGTCAACCTCCAGGATAAAACCATGATCAGCATCATCTGGAATATCAAAATGGGTATCCACATCCACCCATTCAAATTTACCCGTAAGAAGATGTTGTGACATAGCCCAGCCATAAAGGTTATTGGCATCGAAAAACATTAGAAAGGAACTCGGTATATTTTGATCATATTCGGTTTCCGTCATAAACTTGTTATTCGCTTTTGCATATCTGTTGCTGCATTGCGAAATACCGCCGCGAATATTTTTTGAAATAAATGTGATTTTATCAACCTCTGTCAAAAGTTCTAATTCTATTTTTGTTACACGTAACATTGCATCCCAACTTAAACCGGGAGCAGTATAATAGTGAGCCGGATCTAACCCATATGTTTTCATACAAACGTTCCTAAAATTTTCGAAAACATCAGTTAAAAGTAAAACATCTGTTTTCAAGTATAAGTCAGAATATTCACCCATATTTTTGCAGTTAAAATGGTTCCATACATCCAATGCATGTTCGTAATCACATTGTTCGATGTCACTTCCGGTCAAAGAATTATAAAACTCTTTAAATTGAGGAAGAGATGTTAATTTCAGACAATCGAACGATTTCATATATTCGTATGGATATATACCCTTACGTATCAGCCGTTTAAAATCTGCCCCACTAGGAAAATTCAATTTCAGATCGTAAAACTGTTCGGGTTTTAAATCTTTAGTCAACTTATCAAGACTACTAGCCATGAATTTCAAAGAATCAACAAACCTTAATTTCATTATACGATTATTAACTTTTATGGATTTTGTAAATGATATGTATTTTTCTTTGTTTTGGGGGATAATTTCTATTTTACCTTCCTCAAAACCTAACCCGTGGATAATAAAATGGCTATCATAATTACTCAAATTATGAACAAATATGGGTACAAAGTCAGGAGACCTATATTTTTCGTTACAATGTGAATGAACGACTCCTTCATAAAGTCCCGTTTGCCAGTGGTAATAAATTACCTGTTCCCCGTTTAATTTTTTTTCACAAATATAACAATGACTACTTTGTGCAATATTTACTTTGTTATCTTCAGTCAAGGGTTGAGGGGTTTTTACAAACGTGTTTTTGCAACAAATTCGTTGTAAATCCTTTTTTAACGAATCCATGAAGGTACGAGCACAGTTTTCACCCTTATAGGTCCTATACACAGATAATTTATCGTTGTAGGAGCACTTAACATAATATCCATAACTATAGACTTCATGTTTTTGAATATTAGTGGTTGAAGATGTAGTTTTATCGAAATTATTAGAATGTGGAATCGGATTTAAAAATGCTTCGAAATCAGCATATACAACGTAGGGGATTCGTAACTTACGTTCATAATTCTTGAAGGTAAGCATGTTAGAGGGAACTAGTTCATTAAACCAATTTCTTTGTTTGTGTTGTTGTGATGGCAATTTAGTACACACATGAAAATAACCATTTTTTTGGTGGCTTTCTAAATTTTCGTTTGATGTAAAGTTTAGTAAACACCCATCGCAAATAAAAACACTATGATCTCTACTTTTTAATTGATTAGACACTAATCGAGATAAGTTACGAATCCAACAATAATGTCCTCTGCTACCTTCGGTTATGTACAATAAGTTCAAATGATTTGTTTGTTTACACTTTGAAAGGTGCAAAGGACCCACAACATCATGTTTTTTGCTTTGTGGTTTGTATTCCAATCCAAAAACATTAATACTCAAGCTATTCAGAGTCTCAAACTTAGGAATATCAGTAAGTTTCATTGGGAAAGAAAGTTGTCCAAAGTTCAATTTATCCTTATGTTTCATGTATGTGCCCACAATATTTGCATGGTTATTCCTTTGAGGTGGATATAAACCTGACAGTACAGCCCATCGAAAACATTCGTAATCATTATTTTGAACATTAATTATAGCCTTTTTATTGTGTATATCACGCGGTAATTTTATGTATGATGAACCATGCAACGGATTATATTTGTTTATATTCACATCTAGATAATTAATTTTTTGTAAACTCCAGCCACTATCCTTTTTTTCAAAATTTGATAATCTCATTAACATTTCATTCAAGAGAGATAAAAAGATTTCATCGCTATCACTGCTTCTGGTAATGATATTGTTAGTTAATTGAAAATCAAAAGTATTTGTAAGTTGTTTTGTTTCTTGAAAGAAATCTGCATAAAGAATGAAGTTAACTTTTAAGCTACAATGACTTGTAAGTGAACGGTTCCACAATGTCTGTATTTTTTCTCTATTATCCTGTAAAAATATTTCAGGGGTTTCAAGATTACCAAGAGTACTATTATTAGAGACGACCCTATACGTTGCAACCCTATTTTTAAAAGCACTTTCAATCAACTGAACATTAATTAGTTCATAATCTGAATGTAAGACATTGTTTTTGTGTCCGTTGCTATTTACATGGTTTGCATAAAATTTTTTTGAAACATATATACGACACACAGAACATTCGATTTTATCACTATTAATTGCACTTACATCGGTATCAGGTGCTTCAGGTGATGCAGAGGTGAAAAGGTCACGACTGGTTGACGGGCAGTTTTTCTTGTAAGATCTATCTTTAACCGGATCCGCTGCAGTTCTTTTTTTCGTACCGGTTTTATCGCTGTTAATTGCATTTAAATCCGTATCAGATGCTTCAGGTGGTGCATAGGAGGATGGATCACGACTAGTTGATTGACGGTTTTTCTTGTATGGGATATCGATACCTGGATCCACCGTAAGTCTTCTTTTTATACCGGTTCCGACTTGTGAAGTTCTGTGAAAGGAAAAAAGAAAACTAATTATTATACTTACTCATTTAACACATCATTAAATTAGTATTCACACAATTACCATTATAAAATATACTAACTAGATTCTTTTTTACAATGCAAACAATATGCTTGCATTGGTAGAACCCCATCTATTTCATCAGGGTTAGATGTAAATGAGACATCCTGATAAGATTCCATATGACCATTACAAGGTGTATAATAAGGTATTATATCCCAGTCTTCAATAAATGAATTAGGTAAAACCCCTTCAATATACCATAATCTTATAAATCTGTGGAATTTTTGAAGTATAACAACTTTATTAAAACACGCTATCTCATCTGAAGTAAATCCCGACCGAGGATAAAATTGGAATGCCATTATAAGAACTGTATCACACACCAATATAACCTTGACAGTTGACACTTAAATGGATAATGGTGTAGAATGGCTGGGAATGGGTGGTCGGGCTGCTTATATATTAAGCTCCTACTCCCACTCAGCAACACAATAAATTCATGTTTTAACAAGTTTAGCGAAACGCGACAGAAACAAAATAAAAAAATATGACAAGTTCTTGCAAGTACGATGGACGATACCAAGTAGTTGTAAATAAAATAAAAAATAATACTCACGTTTTACGTTGCAACTGGCTGAATAGTTCACCGGCATCGTATAAAGCTTGATCTTCCTCGACATCTTCACACACTTTATTTAGTTGCGAATCGTATATATCACTGTTTAAGTTATCCATAGTAACTGCTTGAACAGAATGAAACTGAACTGGTGGTCTAAAGATACTATATAATTCACCCTCAGCAGCGGCCTTTTTATATGAATTTGTGTTTAAAAAAAACCTCAGGCACGCTAGTGGGAACAGAGGACCACCTAGGAAGAGACACGTTTTAACAGGATTTTGAAAGTCACTACCCCATCTATCTAACTGGTATAAACAGGAATGCAATAAATTATAGCACTAAATAACGGAAACTTTGTTTACATATACCTACAAGTTGAAACCTGACCTAAAGACGGCCATGTTAACTGTCTATCAATAATTAGCAGTCAATTTCTCACATATACCAAACTTATTTACGAGTGGATAAAAAATCAAGACAACACAAATGTCTCGATCAATAATAATCTGGAATCAATAAAATTTAAGACAAAAACTGCTAACATATAGGTAAATATGTAAAATATTTGGTATGAAATCATCACCCATTATGTATATATACAATAGTTTAGGTATAATTCCTATCGTAAATACACATTATTGATTTCTTAAAAGGTTTGAAAGAGACAGCAACGTGCGAGTGCAAATCCTAACGTAACAGAGGTGGCTATATAAAAAACCCTATTGAATAAAAATAGTATAGGTATGATACCTAGTCGTAAGTACATACAGAGTAAGTAAGTATGTAATTGTATATAAATAAATGGGCGTTGCAAACAATACAGGTTTGAAAGAGACAGCATGAAAATCGTGGCACGTTAAGGGCCTATATAAAAGAAATACCCAATCTTAAGTACATAAGAAAAGGAAGTAAATATGTAATTATATATAAACAGGCGTTGCAACCAATATTGTTCTCGCAACGTAACAGAGGTGGCTATATAAAAAAACCCAATTGAATAAAAATAGTATAGGTATGATACCTAGTCGTAAGTACATACAGAGTAAGTAAGTATGTAATTGTATATAAATAAATGGGCGTTGCAAACAATACAGGTTTGAAAGAGACAGCATGAAAATCGTGGCACGTTAAGGGCCTATATAAAAGAAATACCCAATCTTAAGTACATAAGAAAAGGAAGTAAATATGTAATTATATATAAACAGGCGTTGCAACCAATATTGTTCTCGCAACGTAACAGAGGTGGCTATATAAAAAAACCCAATTGAATAAAAATAGTATAGGTATGATACCTAGTCGTAAGTACATACAGAGTAAGTAAGTATGTAATTGTATATAAATAAATGGGCGTTGCAAACAATACAGGTTTGAAAGAGACAGCATGCAAATCGTGGCACGTTAAGGGCCCATATAAAAAAAATACCTAATGTTAAGTACATAAGGAGGAAGTAAATATGTAATTATATATAAATAGGCGTTGCAACCAATATTGTTTTCTCAAAGAGCTGTACAGTTTGAAGGAGGCGACATGCAAAATCGTAACGTAATAGGTGTTCATATAAAAAAAAACCTATGTAATATAAATAGGTCAGGTGAAATACTTATTCCTAAGTAGATATGGAGTAAGTAAATATGTAATAATTATTAAATTAATTAATTGTTGCAAACACGTACAGAATAAATAAGATCGGAGTGAGACCACAGGCAGTAACAATAGCATGTCGCCGAGTCGTGGTAACAATAGAGACAATAGAAAGGGCCGGCGAGGGTTTTATGGTAGAGTCGACGAGCGTGTATTGTTTATGTAGCGGAGTGCAGAAGTGATAGAAGGAGACTCCGGGCACTGTCGGGACCTATCGCAATCGATCCAAATGGGGCCCTATTTGTTTTTTTTTTTTTTTTTTTTTTTTTTTTTGTTTTTTTTTTTTTTTTTTTTTTTTTTTAGGTCGGGAAGACTGGGATCAGGGGTGGGACACCTGGTGGGCGAGGGGCGGAGCTAAAGGGGGGGCGTGAAACCATGGGGCAGAACCGGCGCTTCTATACTACTCTACTTATGTAGTATTATTTTTTTTTGAATACCTAGTTCAATGGCTTAACTTTGGACGTTGCATTTTTCTTGGAATAGTCTTGCGAACTGTTTTATCTATGGGTAATCTATGCACGTAGGTAATCATGGTTGTTTAGCAACACGATTACCTACAAAGCTATGCGAACATTTATAAATACCTATATTTGAAAAAATAATGTAACATAGCCTATTTCATACATGCGGATGGTAAAGTAGTTGCATGTTGGTTATCATTTGTAGTTATGAGCCTAAAGCCAGTTTGTTTCAATTTCTACAAAAAGCGGCGCCAACGATTAAACCAGTCACTAGTGTGTAAAACACACCTAAATTAAATATCAGAGAGTGCAAAACGCCTTTTATAGTATAATCGCCTCCTGCGTATGGCAACACCGTTCAACCCTATCTTCCTATCTGCTCTCGCAGCGTCCACAACTACAAAAATTTAATAATTTATGTTTTCTCTAATAAACGTGATAAAAGTGCAGTGTACAGTTTAATTCAAATCTCTTCAACCCTCATTTATTACAACTAGTAACCCATAATTTCTTACCGACCTCAGTGGTAGACCTAGTTCTAAGATCTAAGGTCGGCGCGCGGTAGCCGAGTATGGTGAATCATCCGTGGGCGCAGGTTAATTGTCGTGAGAACGGCGCACACGCCCAGACGCCTACATCAGACGAATAATGGGTACATTGTATATTGGTACAAGGATTACAGAATGAAGAAGCAATGTGTTGACCGGTCTGGCCTAGTGGGTAGTGACCCTGCCTATGAAGCTGATGGTCCCGGGTTCAAATCCTGGTAAAAGCATATATTTGTGTGATGAACACGGATATTTGTTTCTGAGTCATGGGTGTTTTCTATGTATTTAAGTATTTATAATTATATATATCGTTGTCTAGGTACCTACAACACAAGCCTTATTGAGCTTACTGTGGGACTTAGTCAATTTGTGTAATAATGTCCTATAATAAAATGAAAAAATGTGGCCACTAGTAGACTTTGATTAAGAGATCGTCCTTACAAAAGCAGAAAAAGTTTTTCTACTTCTAAATATTTTCCGTTATCCATTATTTTTTAGTATGTTGGCACAATGAAAAATTAGGTTTATAGGTTTTCCTTTTTTTATTTGCAAAACAAAAACCTTTTTTTTAAATAAAGCGAAACATAGACTATATCATGCTGAAGCGATCGACATCAAAATCAAAGTTATTTGTTAAGATTTAGTAGAAGTACTAGTGCTCGACGCTGCACTAGTATTCGACATGGGTACTTTATGTCAAAGTGACAAGGATTAAGTTCGAATACAGAAAAATCTTCGTTGTTCAAATTTAACCTATATTTCCATGAAGTAAAGTGCCCATGTCGGTGACTAGTGCAGCGTCGAGCACCAGTACTTCTACCTTAGTTAGTGGAAACTGTTTTCTTTTCATATTTCATAGAAAAATTACCGTTATTTCCATAGATTCATAAAGCTATTTTTCCCTCTTAAGGAGACGAGTAGCATCTTAATATGTAGGTAATATTTGCATGCTGCTGTGCTAGTGCATGCTGTGATTGCCTTTAAGTGGGGGGGATCAATTATAAATATGCTCTTCTTGTAAATTATTGTATGTGAATTGTATCTTCTGTCAGTGATCCTAATAAACAAATAGATCTGACTACAATAGGGTTGTTTCCAATTTTTTGAAACGCTTGTATTACGTTCTATAGTAACTAAAAGTTGCCCTGAAATTCAACTTTTATAATAAAAACGGCTTTAAATATGTTAAATTAACAAAATATATTTTGACAGATGCTTTCGCGCCCAAAACGCTCTTTGAAAATTGTGTCACAGCTTACGGTTTGACACATAAACATAACTACATACACACGTAGAAGATACGAACTGTCAATTGACATTTGCCATTTGTTGTTTATCGCCTAACTGTCAACAGTGTCAATTCGAGAGTTGTGACGTCATCAGAATCTTCAATAACGTTTCGAGTTTGGTCACGTGATGTGTGCCAAAAGATATTTTAAATTCAATATTTACAAAAAAATGGTCATTACAGGTCCCCTAAAAGTAGTTTAACGTGTTCTTATAATCCAAAAGAATTTATTGGGATACAATTCTGCCCTAAAATTTGTAGATGGAAAAAACCCTATTAGCGCTGTATTCGCTAACTTTATCAAGAAAATTGACAGATATAAAGCCCGCAATAATATCGCAAAAGTACAAAAATGTTGTTGCTATCCGAGCGTGCCCTTAATTCCTTATTACTGAAGCGTTGCCCGTCGTTATCAATCATCCAGTGATCCATCTTCTCCATCATAACGATAGACAATGTGTGCACCCTTAGATAATTAGGCGTTTTTGGTGTTTAAAGGGTTATAATCACTGCCCCGTCCTTATTACTGGATCGTTGATATGTAACAATTAAATGACGTTTTTAACATCTTTAGAATTTGGTATTTTTTTTTCTTTTTATTTGGGACAAAAAACAGTAACACATGTTTAGAATAGAATAGAATAGAATAATTTTTATTCGTAAACACAAACAAGACACATTAAATTACATGATATAACAAAAACAAAGAAAGTATAAAGTGCCACGAAATGGCGTCATCTCAGCATGTTGCTGGTGGTTTCCAGCGCTGATCTTCCGATGAGAACATCAAGTGAGAAAAATCACGAAAGGTAACAGACAAGAAGGAAAAAGAGATAAATAATATAGAGTGAACAAATTGAAAAAAATAGATAAAAGATAACGACTAAATTAAGTAACGATTATTTATATATCAAGCATCGTAAACATAACACTGTATCGGTCGATCCAACCATATCTTGGCTGAACATTACAGCTGCATACGCAACAAGCGCCATCGGTAGCTACACGAACTAAAAGGCAATGACAGACCAGACCAATATGGAGCGTCCATTATATCAATTTACAAGATTTTTATATTATGAAAACAGCATCAGAGGAAGACGAATACTAACATAATAATACTCAAACAAGTATGGCATAACAGGAATGGTGAACTATTGCTATGCAGAAGGAACAAAAACTTGTTGTAAGCGTAAGTAAAAGCGTACAAACTACAGACAGCTAGTATCAAGTCTGCAGGCTTCCTGGTTTAGTTGGTGATTAAGTAAATACTGTTTCAGCTTTGACTTAAAACTATGAATACTTTGCGGGTTTCTCAAGGGGGGAGGGATGTTATTCCAGACCTTCGACGCGGCGTAGCGAAAACTTCTCCGAAAAGCAGCTGAGGCATGGCGCGGCGTTAACAGTTGAATCCCACTGTTACGGCGTTCGCGGAGCTTACACAGACACAGAAATAGATACAAATAATAATAAAGTATGAGATCAACAACATCGTCCACAGATTACTAGATTACCTACTGATAAATCTACAATATATAGCGCTAGGTAACAATATAAAGGATATAAAGCTAAAATTAGCACAGCTACGGTTACAACATAGGTTTATACAAAATACAGTAACAAATTAAATAAATCAATTTAAACCAACGTACAGCATTCAAACTGTTGAACACCTTCATTGACCGCGTTAACTATTTATTTAAATCATAGCGTCCATATTGTCACATAACGTCTCATCTAAAGTGCTGCCTACTGCCTTCTAACTGAGTCCTTTTAGGTAATTACTAAGGCGTTACCCGCGTGGGATCGTAAGCTATGAAATCCAATTGAATTAATCCAATATAGCGATAATTAACATGAATCACAATATACCGTCCGCACAGCCGGACAACACTTTGAAAAGTTTTCGTTTAAGTTTCGTTCAGCGCTCGGCATTCAATAATGTCATGAAATCTCATCTAAAGCTAAGTTACTAAGTCCTTATAATTACCAGGGCGTTACCCGCGTGGGATCGGTGGGAAGCTATTAAAGGCATCCATCATCCCGATAACATCACTAGAGCGTGCGTGCGCCCACGCGCCGCCTACGGCCACGGAACGAAGGCGCTAAAACCGTGTGTATTGATTTGATTAGAACGATCTAGGTGGTGTAATCTAATCGCGATGTATGAAGGATGCCGATAATTGAATAAGGTGAAGCGCTTGTTAAAACTTTCAAAGACGCTGATTTCTTTCGGGCCGCACAATGACTTTTATCGTGAAATGCCCATCGAAAAATATAAATGTCGGCGTCACCCAGCGTAATATAGTCAGCAAGTAGTGGATGAAATAATGCTTCAAAAGTATGGTATGAATTTTATGAAATGATTTTTTCGGCTCGAGCCCTAATCTGTTAAGCAAAAGCCTTTTAACCTAAGCCTAATTGCTCTACACATAGGGATTTATAATATATTTTTAGTAAGTTAAGTAAGTAAGTAAATATTCTTTATTGCACCAACAATTATACATTTTACATACATGTAAAACTACAAATGAATGAAATGAATGATGAAGTGAAATGAGTTATTAGATGATGAAATATTTTTGACGCGCATTGCTAGTTTTGCCTGCCCTGCTCGTGCGCATCGCAAGTGTACATTTTTATCGCCTTGCTTGTCACTTTCTAACAAGTATCTGTGCGAAAGTGACAGGCATAGTGACAGGCGGAAAAAATGCAACCATGCTGCCACCGCATCCGGTCTTCAGCCATTTTATCTTCTTAATGGCAAGAATTGGTCATGAACTTTACACGGCGTGACTAGAGTTCTAACATCAGCAGCTTCACTAATTATAAATGCTATAAGCATTCCTACTACAGACAAGGACGTCGAGCCACGTGTCGTATATACGCGCGTGCCGGAAGCCCGTCCGCTCCCACGCATCACTATCAAATACCAAAAGGCCTTATCATTTTATAAACTATATGGAGATAAGACCTTTTGAATATTAAGACAGACTTGGCACGCGACTCGCCAGCTAGCGCCAACACCTGCGAAACAAAAGAACATCAAATCGCTTTCAAGCTCACGGCAATTTTAACTTAATTCGATCGTGATAGGATTCAAATTTAATTGAATTTAGTTGTCGACTAAATGCGTTCTAATTTTAAGCGGGCCGTAACGCAATAGCGTGCTTGTGTAAATTCAGTTCTAATTCGTTATGTATAAAGTGTTATTTTAGTTTAGCAAGATTTGTGTACGTTAGCGCCAGGTCACGCAAAGGTTGAGATAAACTGAGCATATCATAATAATACATTGGTGATGTTTGGGTTTTCCTCATTGCCACATATCTAAGGACGGGCCTTAAGGGCACTAAAAATGGTGCTAGTTCAGCGGTGTCACTCACGAATTCGAGCCAATCGTGCAGTCTAACGCAACTAGTTGCGACCAATCGCGCGCGTTATGCGAACTCATCGACTAATCGCGTTTTGGCGTTAGACGGCACGATTGGCTCGAATTCGTGTGCGTGACACCGCTGTACTGGCCCCATTCTTATTGCCCGTAAGGCCCGTCCTTAGATATATAATATGTAAATATTTCCTCACACTCTGGAACATAAATAGGTAGTTAAAATAATGGCTCACTTCAGTTCCAAAGATTGCCTCCCGCTATCTGGCTACTGAAATCACCTGCCTTTTGAGCTTCAGGTTTTCTCGACGAGGCTGTCCAAAAATGGAGTATACAGGGTTTTTGGACTAATTGGACTTGAAGTTGCAAGCGTCCATATTTTCAATAAGCAACGTTAGCTATATTTTTATCAAGCCGTACGCTTAATATCGTAAACCTTCTGATATACGACGCTAGACGGTAAAACTTGTGCCAACAGTGTGTGCCAACGTTATCGCTCAGACTGAAGCGTCACTAGATTTTATTTAGAGAATTCTGAGAACCCTTGATATCAGATAGCTCTGCGTGATAGTATTTGTAAAGTGGTGAAAATAGATTTTAAAGGTTGTTGTCTGCTTCTAAATTTAACCTCAAACGCACAAAGTTATATGTTAAACATGTATTAGGGTATATATGTGGTATCGCCGAAAGCGTAGGTCCCTAAAATCAACCTATTTGAGTTCGGATTTTTCGGTCGCAATGAAATCAAAAGATGAATGAATGAGATGTGTATGTGTATTGCATTGTATAGTTAATTATTTAAATGCTGCGGAATGGAGTATCGAGACAAACCATTGTGGTATAACGATACTTTTGAAAAATAAGTCAGGGCAAATACGTAACAATTATAAATCATATACGATCATTAATGGCTCCTCTACACGATGGTACACCACTAAGATGGGCCAGCGTGTAGAGAGGTTAGTTGTGTCGGATGGCTTATGGCGCGTCGGAATGGCGATGGGATGGCCACTGTGTCGGTTTTTCGTCCGCAAATTAGAGGTAGTGGGCCAGCAATGGTGCGTACGCATCTACAAGTGGCCCATTCCATAATGCGTGCGCTCAACGCTGGGCCATCGTGTAGAGGAGCCAAGCAAAGGAAAAAGACTTTAAATAAAAAGACATGTCAATATTGTTTACCTTTTTTCTAATGCTTAAAAACGAACTAACTAGCTGCGCCGAGTGAGGATGGGTCAATAAAGTGATTCTATTGGTTCACAACAAACGCATCCCACGCTACGCAATACGCATCTTCGCCCATCCCTGGTGGAAACGCCTTAGCTGGGTGCGTGTATTGCGAATACCTATTACCTACCTATACACATCAGATCTCTCTTTGCTAAAACTACTATTGTTTACCGAAAACATTACATAATTAGTTTGCCGTTTTCATATCTTGACTCACTCCCACATCAACACCTACCGAGATAAACAAACGATGAACGATAATTAGATGTTACTATAACTTGACGTTTACGTAACGCGATGGGGAATAGATTAAATATGACACATCTTCTATACCCTAAGGCAGGGGTCGGCAAACTTTTGACCACTATAACTAACTGCAGTAGAAATCACTAATTTAAGTAAGCGTAAAGAGGTGTTTTCAGTGGTGTTAGAACTCTCAAGGGTTCATTTTATGGGTGACTTAAGAGCCGCGGCTTTTACTCAAAAGAGCCGCATGGGGCTCGCGCGCCGCGATTTGACGAAGCCCTTAGGGCCATAATTATCTCGTCGCAACTAGGTGGACACGCGCGAGATACCCTCCATAGAGTTGGATACATTTCATTGGTGGCTGGCGTGTTTCCCGGTGAGATATGGCCCTAATGCTCTTCATCACCTTATCGTTTTAAAGACCTAAAGGGGTCAGAGGATCTAAAAGAGCCCGTATCTGTTGGCAACCTGATCCTAAAAAATGGTGTAGGCAGTAGTTTCATGAAAGCGACACCCTGACCCAAAAGGGAAACAAGACCTTATTTGTAAGTCAGGTTTGCATCCAAAAGAGATTGGTAAATATCAAATGAAACTCAACGGTGTTCAAAATCACAACTATTTGAAAGTCACATGCCTTCCCGCTAGACTACCAAGGCTCGACAAACGTCTGTCGAAAAGTAAAAATATTATTGCGTTAACCATTGAACTATTATTACTACGTATGGAACCGGCACAGTGAACCAGTATTTTGCGCCATGAGTTGTTATTTTGACAACAAACCATAGAAACTGAGCGTGAATCTCGCGACCTAAACGCGTAAACGCCATTAATTTTTTCGGCACTTACGACGTTTCGGTCGCGTGGTACATACAGGTTGCGATTGCGACACAATTTAATTGTTTGGTATAGCTTCTCTATAGTACGAGTAATATTTTTTTTTTTTTTATACTACCTCGGTGGCAAACAAGCATACGGCCCGCCTGATGGTAAGCAGTCTCCGTAGCCTATGTACGCCTGCAACTCCAGAGGAGTTACATACGCGTTGCCGACCCTAAACCCGCCCCCCCTAGTTGAGCTCTGGCAACCTTACTCACCGGCAGGAACACAACACTATGAGTAGGGTCTAGTGTTATTTGGCTGCTGTTTTCTGTAAGGTGGAGGTACTTCCCCAGTTGGCCTCTGCTCTAGAACTGGAATGACATACACTGACTAGCTGTGCCGTACCACACAAAGCGAGATGACACTCACAACGCCCACACCTCTCTTTTGGACGTAGTTTAAGGACGTACCCGGGTCCCGGGTAATAATAATTTGTTGGCATTAACTTTTTAAGTTTTGATTGGCATTATCTCCACACGGCGATAATCACTCTGCTAGGCTCCCAGCTTATTTCACAAACTATTATTATTTAGAGCATCAACACACTCATATCTTGACTTGAGTCACTCCCACATATAACTAGATGCAGTAGGTGTACACCGCGATAAATAAACAGCCGATCAACGTGACGTTTACGTAACGCGGGAATAGATTACCGGCGCACGTGCCGAGCCCACATGTGACACATTTTCTATGCACTACCACTGGTTCGCACTAACTGGATAATTGGTGAAAAATGTTCGGGATAACCAGTGCCTTATCTGAGGATATTACAAAAGTTGACGATACCAATATGGACCCAGAGATGACCCAGAAAAGACCACTCAGGAGATTAAAGGATTAGGAGAGCCGACCTCAAAGGTTTTATACGAGTAGGTGACTGTAAATAATAATAATAAATAAATATTATAGGACATTATTACACAAATTGACTAAGTCCCACAGTAAGCTCAATAAGGCTTGTGTTGAGGGTACGTAGACAACGATATATATAATATATAAATATTTATAAATACTTAAATACATAGAAAACACCCATGACTCAGGAACAAATATCCATGCTCACCACACGAATAAATGCCCTTACCAGGATTTGAATCCGGGACCATCGGCTTCATAGGTAGGGTCACTACCCACTAGGCCAGACCGGTCGTCGAGTATTACTTTACTGTAGTATTACGGTATTACTTTTCTTTCCACAAGCAACTTATTGAACTATCTCTCGCCGAGACAATTATAACTCAATACTCAATATATTTAATTGGTCATAAGGAAAAATTCATGCAGTAGTGCATACACAGTATAAATTCAAGCTATGCATTTAAACAAAAAAAAAAATATTACAAATATTATAACAACCTTACTTTGCGTTGTTTTATCACAGATTTCCCATGGCCACCCCTTGTCTCCATCATCAGATCAGCTCGATGGTACCATAATATTGCATCGTCACCTTTATTACATATGTATGCAAAATTTTAGCTCAATCGGAAATCGGGAAATGGGTTAAATTTCGCTTCCAAACCCACACTAACAAACTAATGTAAGGGTCAGAGAGATGTGAAATTTAAAATTAAATAATATAAATATTCTTTAAATTTAAATTTCGAAGGGCATGTAAGGGCAAAGTCGATTATTAGGTCGAACCATAGTAGTCTCATTCGATATTTAATAACACCGTTAGAGTAACAAGAATATAGATATGTATAAACAATAAGGTAAGAGTGAGACAGCGCTTTACAAATAAAAGACACTTCCAATTGATATGTCGTTGTTTCAATAACCAAGTCCTTACACTAACATACATACTAACAAGGCAAGTTAAATAAAAGCTTGTAAAAAAGAGCTAAGCGGAAATTATAGTTGCACGAGTCTCTAAGTTGTGTTGCAAGACGAGACATTTAAAATTCAGTTCAGACTTTCAGCGGCGACCGCAAGTCGGGAAACTCATTCGCGCCCGTAGTTACGTAGCGCCAGACGCCGTCTATTTTACTCTGCCTACATTCACGCACCATTGCCAACTCGATTATCGGGCAGAGTCCAGTATAAATTGACTTTAAGACGAAAGGGGTGAAGTCTCGTGAGCAGTCACGTTCTTAAACATAGTCCCAATTTTCCTCTCTAGATGCGGACATTATGGAAAATATTTTTACATAATTTGATGTACTAACCAAAGACCATTCGAATTCCAAACAATACAAATGCGATAAATAAATAGGAAACTCTTTTTTTTTTTTTCTTTTTTTTTTCTTTTTTTTTTTTGGTTTTTTTACTTTATTAAGTACCTACACTAAACAGATATCGTACAATATCCTGAAAAACATACAGCATTTTATGGCTTAGAATCTAGCACGCGATCCAATACAAGTGTACACAGCAGCGTTAGCGTATGCGCAAATGTAACAAATTAATTTAACACCATAAGTATCATATCTACTACAACAGTGAAAACTATCAGAGAACAAAATTATTATGTAAATATTACAATATGGTTGTTTCCAATTTTTTGAAACGCTTGTATTACGTTCTATATTAACTAAAAGTTGCCCTAAAATTCAACTTTTGTACTAAAAACGGTTTTAAATATATATATTTTTTAAATAAATTAACAAAATATATTTTGACAGATGCTTTCGCGCCCAAAACGCTCTTTGAAAACTGTGTGACGTCACAGTTTACGGTTTGACACATAACTACATACACACGTAGAAGATACGAACTGTCAACTGACATTTGTCATTTGTTGTTTATCACCTAACTGATATAAAATAATTAAAGAATCTAACGAATGGGCATAGCATTAAAATAATTCTACGGACTACACTCGTGTACTTTTAGTCACTCGCGCGACATGTTTCGGAGAGCTTAGGTCTCCTTTCTCGAGCAGCGTTCTCCCCCAACCGGTTCTCCCAGCACGCGCGCAGCGTGCGGCGCGGCGCGGAGCAGTACGCGATTCACGGCCGTCGTGAACGCTGCTCGCACTGTTACTGCTCCAGAAAGGAGACCTAAGCTCTCCGAAACATGTCGCGCGAGTGACTAAAAATACATGAGTGTAATCCGTAGAATTATTTTAATGCTATGTCCATTCGTTAGATTCTTTAATTATTTTATAAGAGTTTCCTATTTATTTTTCGCATTTGTATTGTATGGAATTTGTTTTTCGCTCCTATTAATTAAAGAATTCAATAAAACCGACTTCAAATATTACCAAAAGCGCCATACACGTACCTATAACATTTGAAGAGTTCCCTCGATTTCTCCAAGATCCCATCATCAGACTCCGACTTGGTGCCAACGGGACCGTCTCGGGGTTATACCCGTTAGATAAAAAAATAATTGAAAATCGGTTCACGATTCTCGGAGATATCGAGTAACATACATACAAAAAAAACAGTCGAATTGAGAACCTCCTCCTTTTTTGAAGTCGGTTAAAAAAGGCCATAGCTATGGTTATTAATACAATAAATTGTATAAAAATATTTTCCATAATGTCAATATCTACAGAGAATAAACGGACAGACAGACGGACATGACGAATCTATAAGGGTTCCGTTTTTTGCCATTTGGCTACGGAACCCTAAAAAGGGGCCTATGATTGTATGGAGGCGGTTATTAACTATTCTCTTAAGCCTCAGAACACATCGTAGTCGAAGACGACTTGTCTGGCCTAGTGGGTAGTAGCTCTGCTTATGAAGCCGATGGTCCCTGTTTCGAATCCTGGTAAAGGCATTTATTTATGTGATGTACTCGGATATTTGTTCCTGAGTCATGGGTGTTTTCTATGTATTTAAGTATTTTTAAATATTTATATATTATATATATCGTTGTCTTAGTACCCACAACACAAGCCTTATTGAGCTTACTGTGGAATTTAGTCAATTTGTGTAATAATGTCCTATAATATTTATTTATTATTTATTTATATATATATCGTTGTCTTAGTACCCACAACACAAGCTTTATTAAGCTTACTGTGGGACTTAGTTAATTTGTGTAATAATGTCCTATAATATTTATTTATTATTTATTTATATATATATCGTTGTCTTAGTACCCACAACACAAGCTTTATTAAGCTTACTGTGGGACTTAGTTAATTTGTGTAATAATGTCCTATAATATTTATTTATTATTTATTTATATATATATCGTTGTCTTAGTACCCACAACACAAGCTTTATTAAGCTTACTGTGGGACTTAGTTAATTTGTGTAATAATGTCCTATAATATTTATTTCTTATTTATTTATATATATCGTTGTCTTAGTACCCACATCACAAGCATTATTGAGACCATTATTAGTCAATTTGACAAAAAAGGTCAGCATGCTGTTTTTTTTTATACTACGTCGGTGGCAATCAAGCATACGGCCCACCTGATGGTAAGCAGTGTCCGTAGCCTATGTACGCCTGCAACTCCAGAGGAGTTACATGCGCGTTGCCGACCCTAAACCCCCCCTCGTTGAGCTCTGGCAGCCTTACTCACCGGCAGGAACACAACACTATGAGTAGGGTCTAGTGCTATTTGGCTGCGGTTTTCTGCAAGGTGGAGGTACTTCCCCAGTTGGGCTCTGCTCAGGATTTGGAATGACATCCGCTGTGCTGTGCCCTACCACACAAGGCGAGATGACATTCACAGTGCCCATACCTCTCTTTTGGACGTAGTTTAAGGACATACCCGGGTCCTTTAAGGACATACCCGTGTCCAGTTAGTTTTAGTTACGTTACGAACTTATCAAGTGATGTGAATATTTGCACTGGCACGCGCCCCGTCTCTTTGCATACATAATGTTTCTCATTAGCCAAGAACACGGGTAAAACGGGATATTGAATTTTCAATCTTATTGCAAAAGTTTTAGGTTCTATATTCTATTTTAATGAGGATGAGACACAGATGCAGGCGTTAAAATTACGTTGAGTCGTCATATTTGATTTTTAGTACCAATTCATTATGCGTGATCGTAAAAATCTATACGAATTGTTTATTAATATACCTTGGAACTTATTTACTAATTTAGCGAATTTTCAAGGGACCCTTTCTAAATTAAATCAATCAGTTTTTATGTTTTTGTTACGTTTGTAGAAGTAACAATCTATGGATCTGAGGAATCTCCCAATTAATAATCTCTCCTAATTAATTTGACCCGGGTACGTCCTTAAACTACGTCCAAAAGAGAGGTATGGGCATTGTGAATGTCATCTCGCTTTGTGTGGTAGGGCACGGCCAGTGGATGTCATTCCAGATCTAGAGCAGATCCCAACTGGAGAAGTACCTCCTTACCTTACAGAAAACAGCAGCCAAATTTGACGACCGGTTTGGCCTTGTGGGTAGTGACCCTGCCTACGAAGCTGATGGTCCCGGGTTCAAATCCTGGTAAGGGCATTTATTCGTGTGATGAGCATGGATATTTGTTCCTGAGTCATGGGTGTTTTCTATGTATTTAAGTATTTATAAATATTTATATATTATATATATCGTTGTCTAAGTACCCTCAACACAAGCCTTTATTTTTATTTTATTTTATTTTATTTTATTTATTCAATTTAATTAACACAGTATAACAGTTAAAACTAAAGCACTGTGAAATTACATATTGAACCTAGACAATCTAGACATGTATAATTGGAAAGAGTTGACATGAAACATAAAAATACTAATTAGAATACAGGTGACACTTATAACACAGAGGAGGGACGAATATCCATCATCTCGCTGAACCTCAGACATTCATCACGCACTGACATCCATCTACTTGCAAACACATCACATTCAGGCGCTGATGCGAGGAGTGAATTCAAGCTGCGTAAAGCTCGAACAAAAGGAGCGTTCCTGCGCGACACAGTTCGGGAACCCGGCACAGATAAAAGACAGCGATTACGAGGCCGAAACTCAAATCTAGAAGGTGTTGGGACAAACAGACGCACTACTTGTGTTGTTAACTCGACACAGTCAGAGTCACCGCGTAAGATATTACAGATTGTAGTGAGAAGTGCTGAGCTGCGTCTTACCTCTAGGGAGTTAAATCCCATCATTCCCAACAAAAACTTGGTGGGATAAAGGAATGGGTAATACCCGTACATTTTTTTGTATAGGAAGCGCAAGAACACTTTCTGTACTTTTTCTAGTTGTAAGACATATGTTGTCTCGTAGGGACACCAAACGACAGAGGCCGTCTCAAGCTTACTCCTCACTAAGGCATTGTAGAGCAGTTTTATTGTTCTTGAGTCAGTAAAATCCCTGGCATTTCGAATGACAAATCCCAACCTCTTGTAACAATTACGGGTCAATGCATTCAGGTGCTCATGGAAATTGAGACGAGAGTCTAGAATAACACCGAGATCGCGGATGGAGCTAACACGAACTATTGCGTCTGAACCCAAAATATATGTGTAGTTAAGTGGATTTCGTGCCTTGCTAAAACTTATAACCGCACATTTAGAGACATTAAAGGATAGTCTATTTTTTACGCTCCACTCGCGCAGTTGGTCAAGATCCTTTTGAAGAGATTCACAATCAGAGATTCCTTGTACTCCATAGATCAACTTCAAGTCATCGGCATAAAGAAGGCATCTAGCGAAACTCGGAACGGATGCCAGGTCATTAATCATTATACCGAAGAGCAAAGGACCCAGTACCGATCCCTGACTGACCCCAGACCTAGTCTGATAAGTGTTCGATATAAAGCAGCCATGTTGCACATATTGACTCCTATCGCGGAGATAACTAGCGAAGAAACGGAGTAGTTGCGGGGAAAAACCGATATCGCACAACTTGCTCAATAGCACATCGTTATCCACGCGATCGAATGCTTTTTGGAAGTCGAAGTATAACACGTCTACTTGTATACCCTTGTCCATATGATCGGAAATCGAGTCCACCAAAGTTAGAAGATTCGACTCCACTGAACGCCGAGGCCTAAAACCGTGCTGGGAATCGCTAAGAAAGGGCTTAATTTGAGGAGCTACGAGCCTATTTACAATGCTCTCAAATACCTTGGCAATCGACGAAAGAATGGCTATAGGTCGATAGTCTTCCACGCGAGTTGAGTTACAAGTTTTAGGAATAGGTCTCACTCGTGTGACTTTCCACTGATGCGGGTAAACTCCAGTACACAATGATATGTTCAAAATATGGCATAAAGGTTGTATAAGCCACTCTTTACACCCTTTTAAAATATAGGCCGGGACATTATCAGGTCCAGGGGAGCTACGTGGTTTTAATCGTTTTATTGAGGCTTCTATGTCTTGCGGAGATATTTGGTTAACGTGAACGTAATTAGAATTACAAGACAAATCCTCGCGAACAATTTGTTCAAAGTCAAGATTTGGAACATTTGACAAAAAGACAGATGAAAAGAAATCTGCGAAGGCCTGGGCTGCCTCTGTCCCCTCAAACTCTGCCCCCTGGAAGGTAACTTGAGACTCGAACCCTCCTTTAGCTTTTAAGTTTCCAATATGCTGCCAAAACGCTTGAGGGTTGGACGCAAGCTTGACTTGCAAGTTATTAATGTAGTCATCGTATGCACTTGATATACGAAGTTTGAGACTAGTTCTAAGCCTAGAAAAGGAGGTATATATAGACTCGTCTCCTGAACGTTTCCAATCCCTATGCAATTTAGCCTTCTTCTTAAGGCCCATAATAATATCAGACGTAAACCAAACTGGATAACGCTTACTTGGCTTATTAGGTCTTGCTTTCCTAGGTATACATGCATCGAAAATATCGTATAATATGCCATAAAAGAGATCTACAGCCACATTGGCATCACGAGTCTCAAGAAGATCATGCCAGGACACCTTTGATAATAACAGGTAGAGGAGTTCATAATTGCCCTTCGAAAAATTCCAATCACGGCTTAAATCGACATTGCTGGGTGTCATGAAAACAGATTTGTGCCCTGATCCTGTAAACGGCACGGCCTTATTGAGCTTACTGTGGGACTTAGTCAATTTGTGTAATAAAATAATGTCATATAATATTTATTTATTTATTTAAATAACACTAGACCCTACTCATAGTGTTGTGTTCCTGCCGGTGAGTAATTTTGCCAGAGCTCAACGAGGGGAGGTTTAGGGTAGGCAACGAGTCCTCTGGAGTTGCAGGCGTACATAGGCTACGAAAACTGCTTACCATCAGGCGGGCCGTAATCTTGTTTGCCACCGACGTAGTATAAAAAAAATCTGAAAAATATATTTTTTTGCCTTTTGAGTATTTCCTTACAATCAAGTTTCTCTATATAATATTTCGCTTAGAAGCAAACACTTCAGTTCTCGTGTAAAACTGAAACTGTCCTTCAACATAGGAAGGTATTTCTATACTTACAAATAAAAAATACTATCTACTTGACACTTGCACCTTCTGGGCTATCAAAATCGCTGCAATCTTGGTCTAGTCTACTGGTTCTTAACAAACACATCCCTCGCTACGCTTCCTCGCACATCTATTGGAAACGCAGCCTTATGTGTAGGTATATGACATTTCATCTTTTATCCTTTACCTTTTACTCTTCCTTTTCTACGTGCGTTTTTCCAGAAGCTTTCTGCCTAGCCAGCTAAACTGTGAAATGAACTGTCGCCTCCGGTATTTACGGACCGATACTACCTTCAAACCTTCAATAAAAAAGCGTAATATTCAAAACCTGTACCTACGGTAGTCGCTTACCATCAGGCAATTCGTCTGCTTGTTTATCGTAAAAAAAACCCAAACCCGATGGTTGAGACGATTCTCAAAGACGTCATAGAAATCTTTGAACTCGCCCGAATGGGTTGCGTGGAACATTGAAATGTTCATGTATTATTCAGCTACTGCTATATTCTCGGTGAATCACACAACACGTGCGGCATATATCGATTATGGCTACACTACCTACATATGCATGCCGATAAGCGTGTAAGGAAAATTTAACGACATACGTGTGTGGATGCACAGGATGTTAAGAGACGGTTTGTACAGGTACAGTCACGTCTGAAAATATCAATACGGACAAAGTGCCAAAAATATGTATACACGAATGCCCATATATTAAGGTAGTGTATACATATTTTTGGCACTTTGTCCGTGTCGATATTTTCAGACGTGACTGTACTGTCAAGGTTGGAAACCTTCACAGTCGTGGTAGATATTAACTGGCAACGATTATTTGAATTCGGAACTATCGCCCTGCTAATGGAATAAAAATCTGCAGGCGATTCATTCCGAAAGTGGCAGTCATTAATGGTAGTCGATATTTGTGATCTTCCAAAAAGAAGAAAAAATATTATTATATCAGAAATCTATGTTTACATTTATAATTACTACCAAGTCCCTTTACAGTAAATACTCATATTATGTACAGATGCCATCAGATATATCGGAGCAACTGAGGTGCTCAAATTAAGGATTTGAGGATTGATAATAGAGAGGGAAGTATAATATACCAGTGGCTCCTACCTAACCTTTTCAGTTCATTCACCCCTAAGACTAACTAGGGATCCTGATTTTACCCCTCCTCCCAATAATCATCAATAGTTTTTATTATAGGTCTAATCTTTAATTAAGCATATTACCCCCGTGAAATACCAGTTTTACCCCCACAGGATTAATTACCCCCAGGTTAGGAGCCGCTGTAGTATACCATGTGATCGTCCATACAAAAAGAGAAAATATTATTCCACTTCTAAATAATGTCCATTCTCCATGAATTTTTAATATGTTATTGACACAATGAAAAACTAGGTTTGGGACTTCATATTGTTCAAAATTTGCAAACAAAAAATATATATATAAAAGTGAAACCTATAAACATAGAATATATTATGCTGAAGCGATCGACATTAAAATCAAAGTGATTTATTAAGATTTAGTTAGTGGGAACCGTTTCCTCCCGAAATGGAATTTCATTGAAAAATTGCTGTTATTTCGTTAGATTCAAAAAGCTATTCTTGTAAGCAGCTTGGCCGCTCCGATTATGTCATTGGGATATATCTAGGACGGGCCTTACGGGCACTAAGAATGGTTCTAGTTCAGTGGTGTCTCTCATGAATTCGAGCCAATCGTGCAGTCTAACGCAACTAGTTGCAACCAATCGCGCGCGTGATGCGACCTCATCAACTGTACTGGCCCCATTGTTATTAATATTATTTTCCATATATTATTATCTATAAGGCCCGTCCTTAGTTATATGTCAATTAGGTATAAGCAACTGTATAGTAGTACTCTTCGTTTATTAAAGTATACAAACTGCTATGCCTACATATGCCTAGATTTCATTACATACATACATACATACATACACACATACATATAATCATGCCTATTTCCCGGAGGGGTAGGCAGAGACCACGGATTTCCACTTGCTACGATCCTGACATACCTCTTTCGCTTCCTTCACTTTCATAACATTCTTCATACACACTCGCCGATTTAGGGTGCTCTTGACCTGGCCTTTCTTCAGGATTTCCCCGATTTGATCAGAGAAAGTCCACCGAGGTCTACTCCTTCCAGCGCCCTTCTACTTCGCCCTTATACACTCTGTTTGGTAACCTTCTTTCACTCATTCTTTCCACGTGTCCAAACCATCTCAACATATCTTTCTCAATTTTTGTCACTACATCTTCGTTCAGTCCACACTTTTCCCTTACCAGATTTCATTAGTTTATTTAATTGTTTTTTTTTTAATTCAATCGGAAATATTTCTTATACTCTTTCAAAAAAATTGAAGTTTATATCTGGAGGCCAAGCCAATATGACAATCGTACATCGACAAACCCAAAACGAGATGACAGATGCTCTGCAAAGTCACCTGACGATTTCCATACATATTAAAGTTTTGATTCGTATTTTCTAAAATGGCGGCCGCTTCCTGTTATAAAATGGCGGCCGGTTTTACTTAAATTTAAATATGCTTACAAGTGGATGGGGTTTATAAATTTCGTGTCGTTCACGGAGACGCGCAGAATCGTCAAATATAACCTTTAATAACATGATTGATACGATCTATACGTACTTTACTGACTTACGCGACGAAGTACCTATAACATCCGACCATCCATAAACGGATGGACTCCTGCTGTGTAGTTTTCCACATAAAAACACCCGCTTTACGTTAAGGGTCATTTCAGCTTGGCTGTCGCCTAGGAAAACTAGCGCAATATTTGAAAATCTAATGCTGTGCGTCAGAGGGAAATGGGCTTAGTGACACGCTGTGGCTCGCCGCGTGCCGCCTAGAGAAGTGTACACTGCGCACTATACTTGGTATAACGTCTACTACTTAGTATACTCAAAATAAATAAAGACTGATAACTTGTAACTGGTATATCATTTTTTCAGTTGCTACAACAGAAAGTGCTTCTGGTGTGTTAGATATTCGTTATTTTTTTATTTCAAGTTAACCTGATAATGTACCTACGTAATATACTTCGTCGTTCGACGTTCGTCATAAATTAAATTAATACTGAAAATACCAATGACATTATTTACAAAAACAAAGTAATTATTCTCTATTTACCTGAATGTGGCCCATAATATTATATGTATATAAGTTATCGTGATGATTTAAATTAACTGGTTTTTTGTTTGCCATATTTATTGTATGTAAGTCTTTAGCCTACCTTTATTTTATTTACAATGGTTTTCCTTTTATTATAGTTGCCTCAGCTATATTTAGCATTTTATTGTTTTTCCTGTTTCTTGTTATACCTACGGAGCAACAAGTATATATAAATAGTATAACTGGTGACCGAAGAGCAGGCGACTTCCTCGCACAACGTATCAGCATTGCGATGCAACGAGGAAATGCCGCCAGCATCCTAGGTACAATGCCTCAAGGGCCCATTTTAGATTTAAGCTAGTTATTAATAGTAATACATCTGTATATATAGATTATTTAACAGTTAATTAAGATACATTCCTTGGCCATAGATATTTTCACAAAAAACACGCTTAATTTTCACGCATATGGCGTCCACATACATTGTTACTGCCTAATCCAGGGGTTCCCAATCTTTTTCAACATGCGGCGCAGTTACAAGTTTAGTATTTTGCAACGGCGCCCTTGTAATTTGCCGGCGCACCAGGGCGCCGCGGCGCACACTTTGGGAACCCCTGGCCTAATCGGTACAGACGTATCGATCTCAATTTTATAGAAAAACCGGCCAAGAGCATGTTGGGCCACGCTCAGTGTAGGGTTCCGTAGTTACTCTTCCGTCACAATAAGCTAAACTGGAGCTTAAAGTATAGTAAATTTAAACCGAGTTAAACAAATAGGCAAATTTGCATAATCAGGTACCTAATTAAAGTAAGTCTATTTACTATGAAGGGAAAACTTTTTGCGATAACTCAAAAACAGCTAAACTGATCATGTCCGCTATAGTTTTCATTTAATGTCTTTCTTAAGCTCTATTTCCACGATTTTTTTCATATTTTTTGGACCTATGGTTCAAAAGTTAGAGGGGGGCGGGACACATTTTTTTTCTTTCGGAGCGATTATCTCCGAATATATTCACTTTATCAAAAAATGTTTCTGGAAAACCCCTATTAGTTTTGAAAGACCTTTCCAACGATATCCCACACTCTAGGGTTGAAGCGAAAAAAAAATTTCACTCCCACTTTACGTGTAGGGGAGGCACTATAAAAAAAATTAAATTTTTAGATTTTATTGTACGACTTTGTCGGCTTTATTGATTTATATATCCATGCCAAATTTCAGCTTTCTAGCACTAACGGCCACGGAGCAAAGCCTCGGACAGACAGACAGACAGACGGACATGGCGAAACTATAAGGGTTCCTAGTTGACTACGGAACCCTAAAAAGGAAAACAAAAAAGGTATACTTACTTTTCAAGGTGGTGGCGAAGTCAAATTTTAAGACATTTGTAAAAGGTGCTCAGTATGACCTATATATTGACCCATGGCTAAGAGTTCATAAGACATCCCCGTATAAGACAAGCCGGATGCAGACCGTGCAGGGAAGAAGAGGAAACAACTAAACTCATTCTCTTAGACAGATACAGGAACAAATACCTAGGGACTCCGTGCACACTAAGAGAGGCAGTTAGCAACCTGAAAGCCTTGCTAGGCTTCGTGGAGGAGCTGGGGTGGTTAGAGTAGCGCTACCTCGATTTCACGCAAAATAGGCACAATGGTTGTCGATTCGAGTCGACAAGCCTGAACATGTTGAGTATATAAACGGGACAAGTTTATGGCGTAGGCGGTGCGCACTGCCCTTAAGTGGCCGGACTTGGCGCGGGTATGACGCCAAGCGCCATAATTAAGCGCTTTCATGATGCCGCCGAGTGCTTTCCTAATGGTGCGATTCCATTTTTTTCCGCGACGGTTGCCAACAAGCGTACGACCCATTTGATAATAAGCGACTATTACAGGATACAATTCCAGCGGTGTTGCTGTGCACTGTGTTGACAGGTTTAACTTTGCGGCCAACAACAGTTATTTGTACAACAAGAGAGGAAAGTTGTTTTTTTTTGCGAGTGTTGATTAATTGAATCACGAGCGAAGCGAGTGATTCTAAGTTAGAATCTTGAGCGTAGCGAGGGACTCAAAAACACGAGATGTAAAATAACCTTGCTCTCGTGTGACACGTACAACTTAAAGGTTAAAAATATTCAACATCAAGTAATGTTAACCACATTTATTTAACATACTGACATATCCGATCCATATCGTACCATTATCATTGGCGTATCTTAAGAAGAATTGTCTTTTTTTTCGAGCGAATTATCTTTTTTTTTTTATAGATTCAAAAATTTACACAGCATTACAGCGAACGAATACACTGTGAAATTTATAATATACAGTATTTCATTCGTGTCCTACCTATACCAAATGTGAAATTTATAATAGACAGTATATCATTTGTGTCTTACCACTGTTTTGGTCTTTGATATAGTTTATATACATTTGTCGAGGATTACTAATAATCGATTACTTTTGCTTGCCCAAACTCGAAAAGTTCTACAAACCTGTACCCCTGTTTTGAGTTTCCAAAACGTTCCGCTTGGCGCGCTGATTCTAAATCCCATACAAAATGAGACTTAATGACTTAACGCAAACGCGTACGTCACGTCTCGCAATCGAATAAATTTTCACTAGGGGCTCTGAACTAATTTTTATGAATTATTAGGTCTACGTGCGATTCTACAAATGTTTATATTATAGAAAAATATGTGAAAATTCCCCGCTTCCGGCAAGACTCGGACATGCAACGTGTCGGAAATACCGGTCCAATTGCTACTAGGCACGAGTACCAACTGAGCTACGTCTACGTTCGAGTCTTGCGGGGAGAATTTTTAAATAAATAAATATTATAGGACATTATTACACAAATTGACTAAGTCCCACAGTAAGCTCAATAAGGCTTGTATTGAGGGTACTTTAGACAACGATATAAGTAAGTAAATAAATACTTAAATACATAGAAAACACCCATGACTCAGGAACAAATATCCATGCTCATCACACGAATAAATGCCCTTACCATCAGGATTTGAACCCGGGACCATCAGCTTCGTAGGCAGGGTCACTACCCACTAGGCCAAACCGGTCGTCAAAATCTTTCCTTAGATTAAAAATTAGACTTTCAGAGTATAAGTTTATTTGGTGGTATGTATTATTGGTCGAAACTCCACGCGTCGCAGACAAATTAAAGCATCGTTCCGGGTTGGCGCGGCGCAACAGCTTTCCTCTGCCAAATCGTAAAAGACCGTTTCATCCTCGGGAAAATACCGAAATATCACGTAGTGGCTGCTATATGACACGCGTTTAAGTCGTATGGCGGTTCATATTTTCCTAGTTTCACCTAAAGATTACATTCCATCTGCGACAGTATTGCGTACAGTACTTGTATTGTTTTAACTAAAACCTTTACTCAAACCCGTTATTGTTTAGGTCATACTCAGTAACTTTTACTATGGGACCAACCCCAAAATCACGAAATAAAATTTGACCATTTCGTACAGTCTGGCGTTGAAATTTTCTATGGACAACACAACGGTAGACGATATTTGTGACAAAATTATTGACTGACTTTCTAATTCGCAATAGCAATGCGCCAATGTGGTAACGATAGCAACGCAATTGACAGTGACATCTAACGTGACAGTGACATATGACGCTGCACAAGCATTACTGCAGCAGTAAAAGTAATATTCGGAGGTCGAGAGATGAGTGACAAATTCATTCACTCATTTTATCAAGGGGAATAACAATCACATATATGACGTTACGCCAGCAATAGTACATCAAAAACCCACACATATTAAAAAAAAACAAGGATGGGAAGTGACTGATTTGAAGTTCTAATTCACGATAGCAATTCGGTAATAGCAACTCAATTTATCAAGGAAATTGAGTGACATCTAACGTGACAGTGGCCTATGACGCTGCACAAGTACTATTGCAGCAGTAAAAGTAATATTCGGAGGTCGAGAGATGAGTGACAAATTCATTCACTCATTTTATCAAGGGGAATAACAATCACATATATGACGTTACGCCAGCAATAGTACATCAAAAACCCACACATATTAAAAAAAAACAAGGATGGGAAGTGACTGATTTGAAGTTCTAATTCACGATAGCAATTCGGTAATAGCAACTCAATTTATCAAGGAAATTGAGTGACATCTAACGTGACAGTGGCCTATGACGCTGCACAAGTACTATTGCAGCAGTAAAAGTAATATTCGGAGGTCGAGAGATGAGTGACAAATTCATTCACTCATTTTATCAAGGGGAATAACAGTCGCATATATGACATTACGCCAGCAATAGTACATCAAAAACCCACACATATTAAACAAAAACAAGGATGGGAAGTGACCGATTTGAAGTTCTAATTCACGATAGCAATTCGGTAATAGCAACGCAATTTATCAAGGAAATTGACAGTGACATCTAACGTGACAGTGGCATATGACGCAGTAAAGCAGTAAAGGCAATATTTGGATGTCAAGATATGTGTGACACATTGATTCACTCATTTTATCAAGAAAAACAACATATGACGCTATGCCATCAACCCAGTCGGAGTACCTAACGCTGCTTCAGTTAGAATTTGAATGTAACCAAAAAAATACAGCCTTATCACACTTATTTCCGGGAGAGTTGTGCGAGTGTACAACGAATTTTAATAGAATTGGCTTTTTCTATCAAAATTCTCATTATCTCAGTACGCAGCGAATTCGTTGCGCGCTCGCGGCGAGATCGTTACGCGCTCGCGGCGAGATCGTTACGCGCTCGCGGCGACATCGTTGCGCGCTCGCGGCTAGATCGTTACGCGATCGCAGCGAAACGGTTACGAGCCCTTGGCGAACGATTTGGCTCTAAGGGAACCCGAGCCGTGTTATCCGGTGTGTATCAGCCTTTACTGTTTCTAGTTCTGGCATGTAGTGTGGCACGATCGTTAATTAGAATTAACACTGCGGCGCCAGCCTGCCGCTGTATTTAAATATATCCTACACAGTTAACTGACTCTTCGCAACCTTTATTGTGAATACAATAAGGTCTACTAAAGATCAGAGGAGTGTTGGTGTTAGTTTAATGCTCTTATTGTTTTTGACGGAGACTATTAAACGTCTGTCAGTCATACACTTACAATAAATACTTCGTCACGACTAATGTAAGATGACATAAAATATGCATAATTTTGAGGTAATCGTCCGTAATGTTTTTCATATTTATTATACCAATAATTCACAAAATATTATAAATGAAGGGGCCAGTTACCGATAGGTGCGTATTCCTAATTCAATAGAAAACTCGAAAATACTTTCAGTTTTTTTACTACGAGTATTTTAGGTGTCATTTGGATGCAATCTGTACTGATTCAGCCTTGATGTCACTTTCAATCTTCTTGAAAATATTAATGATGGATTGAACGCTCTAATTGCGACAGCAACGCAATTTATCACGGAAATTAAGAACAGTAACGCTACTACAGACGCCTTTCCAATGTAACCTTTAAAATCAAAACAAATAGGTATAATTTATTTTAAGGTAACCCGTAGGTACAGACTTAAGATTCATAAATTATTTTGGCGCACAACAGTTTTCTTCTGCGTCATCTGTTCCGAATGTTCCGATATCCGGCTAGTTTTCACGGAACTGGCGAAACACCACACCTTTCGTACAAATGGCACGGTGAACGAGGAAACGTGCACGTAACACATAGGTCATTAATAAGACATTATAGAAACGGATTTGCTATGTTCGTTGGTAAACCCGGCGGCGCGTGGCGTCCCGTCCCTAATCGTGCGTCACGTGGTGCCGCGCGCGTGACGCTCGCCGCGTCACCGTCTCCAATCACGGCCTTGATGGCCTTCACCTTGGGACGCACGCGCCACGCTGTGTTATCATAGAACACGGTATCTCTAGTAGTACAGTCAGCAACAGTAGCGGATCTGATTACGCGTTAAAACAATTCTCCAACAGCTTAACAAAAAGAGATATGACTAAATACGTACAACAACTGGTCACTGATACTTTTGAACGCGAATTGTACTAATAATAAGAGTTTTTTTTTATTTGGAATAGTACATACTACCGGGTGGCAGATACTTTTGGCGCGTCGTTTCATCCACTACTATTAATGCTAACCGTACCAATATAAAAAAAAAATGGGTCCCTGACTAAAAACGGACTAGTTTTTTCTCACTCAAAACGGAAGTCATCCTTTGGTAGTCAAGGGATGTTTTTAAAAGATTAGGGTCGAACCCAAAAAGAAACACGTACAATTACAAGTATAAATTGTATAAGATATATTTGCGTTCTTCGATTGACCATAATCGTTACCAATTTTCACATTTTCTAGCAGGCGTGTTGATATAAGTCTTGGTGCATTTTGTTTCGCTTCTCTGTATAATAATTATACATACGGCCCGATTCGAAGAATGATTAAGACACGTTTAAGATCTTGGAAAGATGTTTAAAAGATAGATAATTAAACGACATGTCAAAATTGACGTTTATTTCGATTCCGCTGTGATTCCAATAAGATCTATCCACGATATTTCTAACGTCAAAGTGACATTGGTTGCCCGAATCGAGCTGCTTCTGTCAATTATACGACATACAAACGATATCTAAATGAGAACTTATCTAAACCAGAACTAATCGTTATCGTATTGCATTCTTTGAATCGGGCCGTTAGTGTATACGAAGTAGGTACATGATTCCGTACTATGTAACATGAGATTAATGTCTGTTTTTGCCGCACGCCGTACTTGGTCCGACAATAATGTCGGCGTGGGACGTATAATGCGCCTCGCCGGTTATTTAGAACTCAATCAACTGGTCAATTGACAATGTTTATAGCTATGCTATCGTTATTTTTATTGAAAATACCTAATTGATTTGATATTATTTTATACCGGGTGTTTCCTGTAACTGCAGTAATAAATTAAACTGTAGGCTGTACTCTTCACACTGACCAACATTTGTTCAACAACTATGAATTGCGAATTTTGTTATGTTTAAAGCATGACAACGTCAAACACACTGATGTCAGCTTACATTGAAAATAAATAAATAATAATATAAATAAATATTATAGGACATTATTACACAAATGGACTAAGTCCCACAGTAAGCTCAATACGGCTTGTGTTGAGGGTACTTAGACAACGATATATATAATATATAAATATTTATAAATACTTAAATACATAGAAAACACCCATGACTCAGGAACAAATATCCATGCTCATCACACGAATACATGCCCTTACCAGGATTTGAACCCGGGACCATCAGCTTCGTAGGCAGGGTCACTACCCACTAGGCCAAACCGGTTGTCAAACCGAAAATAATATCAAATTTGCATAAAAAAGTTAAAATCTAAAGAGGTCATAATTTTTAAAAGTTGTTAATTATAAGTTATATGGTTTTAGGAGTACAATATATGGTTTAATTATTTGCTCGTGTTACAGGAAACCCCGGTATAGTTTCGGTGCATTTCTATTCATTTACGCCCTACGAAAATGCGAGTCCTTACCTGCGCTGCGTATACATTTATGTACCTACTCCGTAACATGAAATTAATGTATGTTTTTGCCACACGCCGTACTTGGTCTGATGCTGGCGTGGGACGTATAACGATGGTTATTTAGAGGAACCACGTTCGACGTGTTGCCTCTCTGTCGCATTTGTAAATTCATACGTAAGTGTGACAGGGAGGCAACACGTCGAACGTGGTTCGCGGTAGACCCTCAGAAGTTTATCACATCGTTTAATGTTCATAACTGTCGTTATTGTGATAGAAAGCTCAATTACGTTCAGGGTTTATGGATTTTTGTAATATTTAGCTTAGAAAGACTTTAATTTTATTTAGTTTCTCTATAAATTATTAGTTTTTAAATTTCCTCCAGGGGGCTGCGTCACTATTAGACAGATTTCAGGTTAACAGTAACACTTTTTTATGACCATGACCACTCGTATGTCTTAAAAAATTCTATATTTTCGAATAAGTGGGGCCCACTGGTGCGTTGCGTTGCGTCAGCGGCGCAAGCGTCGTTGCAGCGTCAACGCTGTGTTATTTTCACGTCATTTTATATAAAAATAGATGATTAACCATTAGGTACTTACACTACCATTGTCTTATAGGTACATTAAAAGAACTGCTTTTTATTTCTACGCCTATTTCATTTAAATTATTTAATGATAAATCCAGGTCAAAATAAATATGTAGATTAATGAAAATATGGAAAATAATGAATAAGTACCGAAAAGTAAAAAAAAAAAACAATACAAACAGTGCATCATAACAAACGCAGGTCCAGGAAATAGTTTATTATTGTATAAACGTTACCGAGCATGATTTAAATCATTTACAACATAAGGTCAAGCAGAAGTACATTACTCGTAAAACTTCAAATTTCTATCGGCACCAGCCTTAATAAAATTGATCATAAAATGAACTTTAAATACTTGTAATAAGGTTTATATTTGCCATCATATAGAGTGGACGATGGTATTCAACCTTCACCTGTCAGTCTTTAATGCAAATTTAGTTACCCTGAAGACAAAATGTGCAGCGGACCGTCTCATCCTTACAGAGGAGCAAAGATGACTTACACGCTAGATAGAGCATTTTTTAACCCATTCGTGTGAGGCTGGTGCGTTGCGTTGCGTCGCAGGAGTCCTCGCCGCGTCGACGCTGCATCGTTTTATGTAAATGTTTTTATGACATGCCACATTAAATGCGTTGTGACGAGGCAACGCAACGCACCAGTGTGGCCTGGCCCTTCAGAATTAATCACGACACGTTGTCGGTTTGCCTCCACGAAGCATTTCTTTTACATACCGGGAAACGTTTCCCAGTATGTAGCGAAAATGCTGCGTAGCGGCAAAATGACAACGTTTAGCGCTGAATGAGTTAAGAAAGTCTCGACTCTATTTTTGATCTTGATTTTGAAAAATAAAAATTGCATTTATTTTGTTTTGAAGTTTAGTAAAATGTATGAAAAGTCAACACATGCTAACAAAAGTCAAGTAACTATTTCCATGAATTAATATATCGATATCCTAGTTTACACTCGTACTGATTACAGCGAAAATTTTGTTTTAATTACCACCATAGTGTCAGGACATAAAATCGCAATTAAAACCAAATTTTCCACGTAAGAAATTAGAACGATTGTGTACTAGGCCATCGATATACGCATTTTACCAGTACATTTCAGGTTATGCAGAATCTAGAGGATGCAGCCTTCACATAATATTTTTTGCAGTAATATTGATAATGTTTTTCTTTGTTGCAGAGCAATAAGCCGATAATGGAGAAGAGGAGACGGGCGCGTATCAATAATTGTCTCAACGAACTGAAGGCGCTCATATTGGATGCAATGAAAAAAGATGTAAGTAAATCGTTAATGACTTCGACTTAAGTTGCTTGTTAATTGCGAAAATTACTATTGGATGACATATCTACCAACCACTTGGTGTATTTTTTTTGTTAGGTCTGGACTTCCAAATGGTTATTGATAATTCTTATCAACAGTATGTTTATTAACTAAAACCATTTACTCAAACCCGTAAATGTTTAGGTCATCTGATTAATCTTTACGAGTACTATGGGACCAAGTGGACCAATGTAGCGTTGAAAAAACCTGGAAAAATACGGGAAAATTCCAAACGGCTAGCTTTTTTCCAAGTTTCATTCGAAAAAAAAACAATGCAAATTTCAATTACAATACTTCCGAAAAAAACGAATAAAGGCGAAAAAACAAGTTTCTTAATGTCTGTTTTTTCAAAATGTACTTAATTCGAATATAATTCTAGTTTCTGGCATTTTATTAACTTTGACATCATTCATCGGTGGCATTGTGTATGAAATATTTATTTTTTCTGAATAAAACATGAAAAACACGAAATTTTGTAATATTCCCAAAAAAAAAGAAGTTTTTTTCCGGAATATTCATCCCTAGACCGACACCAAAATCACAAAAAAAAATTAACTCTCCCATAGAAAATTTCAACGCCACACCAGACAAAATATACGAAACCGCCAAATTTTATTTCGTGAATTCGGGGTTGGTCATATAGGATTTGAGTAAATGGTTTTAATTAATAAACATATGTTATCTACTTATCCCCTACTTATACCCTATATGTTATCTACTTGTGCCATACGACTAAATAAATAAATTAATAAACATACTGTATATCCAGTTACTAATGAATGTCACATTGTTTTTAACCTTTTTGATGCCAGTGACGGATATTGCGCACCGTAGGTAGGTCTAACGCCGAAGATGGATTAATCCGTCACAGATTACAGAGTAACATAGACCTACGTGCATATGCATAAAGTTCTATTTCAGTTTTGACACTCCGGTGACGTGGCGTCCGAGTGACAGCTTTGATAGCGTTTGACACGGCTTCGAAAAGGTTAAAGGGGAGTAGAGGTAAGGAGAACAATCTATGTGTATGAAAAGTGTCCATCAAAAAATCTTAAATTTTCGGCACCACAATACCTACATCGCGAACAAATTCCTGACTTTGATAAAAAATTCAAATCTCCGACAGCGCACTTCACTCCCTCAATAACGTTTATATCATGTCCTTGTGCTACCCTAGCGCCACCGGAGAGATTTCGAACTATTATTTACAGCTGCCAGCTGGAAACTTCAACAACATTTCTCCCATAAGAGATTGTTCTTCTTGCCTAGAGGTAGACCTTCCATAGGGTAAAATCTAAAATGAGTTGATCGTACATTTATCCCAATTTACGTCTTAAAGAAATAACATTGCTTATTTTTATTTATTCATTCAAACGATTATTATTGTCTTAACGAACTGGAAACCCTCAATTGGATGTCATGAAAAAAATACAAGCAAACTTGGCAGATAATGACATTGTCATTTAAGTAACGATGTTGCGTATAAGGCATAAGTAGGCATCATATTGACAGATGAAAAAACACTAAGTGACGTATAGCTGAGTCCTTTAGTATTTTCAACGTGGACATATCTCCCGTTAGCCATATAATTGGGACGCATAAATATAATGATATAAAAAAATCTTGATTGACGTATTGATCACTTAATTCGTTTCCCGTAGCGATACAATAATAGGTACCTATATTACTTTTAACGTAACTCCGTCGGGACGCTTGCCGTCGTCTCTCGCCATGCCCACGGGTTCTAAAACCGCAGGCACAACACGGTGGCAAGCGCACGACGGACCAAATCGTTTATAGTACCGTGGCGATATATAGGAATAAAGTATATTTGAACTTGAACTTGAACAATTTTTAGACATTGTATGTAGTGTAGCGGTAAGAGCGTGCGACTTGCAATCCGGTGGTCGCGGGTTCAAATCCCGGCTCTTATGTACCAATGAGTTTTTCGGAACTTATATACGAAATATCTTTTGATATTTGTTACCAGTCGCTTTTCGGTGAAGGAAAACATCGTGTGGAAACCGGACTAATCTCAATAAGGCCTAGTTTACCTTCTGAGTTGGAAGGTCAGATTGTTGTCGCTTTCGTAAAAACTAGTGCCTCTTTTAATTCTTGGGATTAGTTGCCAATACTTACCAAGTGGACCCCAGGCTCCCATGAGCCGTAGCAAAATGCCGGGACAACGCGAGGAAGATGTTGATGTAGCGTTCGAGACAAATACGTGTAGAATTCCAGTGAGGCTATTTTTAGCACCTCATTTTTTATTTACTACGAAATCCTCACGACAGTTTCCTTCGCGGATAAAGTTTAACATAGCAGTCTTTCTATTGCTTCAATACTAACTAACGTTAAATACATACTTTATGGCGTCTAAAGAATCTCTTTCATATTTCCTACCTAAGACCTGACACGATACGGCATTAGGAATCACTAATAGTTCCGCCACTACTACCAATGTTATGTACAGCGCTAATCGTATGACAAATTTCATCCTTTCATCTCTAGAGTTGTCTCTCACGGCAGGCATCACAACTCTCATTCTTGTTACAGCCAGCCAGACACTCGAAGCTCGAAAAGGCCGACATCCTCGAGATGACCGTGAAACACCTGGAAGGTCTTCGCACCGAGGCATCCCCGGACCGGTTCCGCGCCGGTTACCGGCACTGTCTGTCCGAAGTCGCCAGGTTTCCAGGCCTGGAGGCTGGACTTAGGAAGCGGCTGGTGAAGCATTTGGAGGGGAACGTGGTGGGGAGGCCGCCTGGTGCGCCGACGCCGCCGTCTGATGCGGAGGACGCTGCTGTTCCGCATTCTACTATTTTAATATCGGGTTAGTTTAAATATTTTTATAGGAATTTACTAACTTCTTAATGTACCTTCTTTTCATTTGTTCAATAGGCACGTAATCTTCAAGAAATAGTATTCGTATTAACACACAATAGTCTCAACGGTGAAATTTTCACGAGAAAATAAGCGGCAAGTCGTGTATTATCTAAAATGTGATGAATAGTTCCGACTCTGTAGAAGCTCAATTTTATGATTGCATGATAAAACTAAAAAGTAGTATTCGATTATAACTCTTTATGGTTACCTACTCGTATTTTTTGGTTAGTAAATCGAAAATAGAAAATAGTCACGAGATTTTTCGTAGCATCGCTCATCCCAATACATTTTTTCTTTTAATTTGGCTAGGATTCAGGTTTTTAGCTACTTGCAATTCTAATAAGATTCCCTTTTCAGCAGGCCCCGGCTCCGGAGTGCGTCTCGTCCCAACGCGTCTCTCCAACGGCGACATAGCCCTGGTCCTACCAGCGGGCGTCAGCGCCAACGCTCTAGGAGCAGTTCCAACCCTAGTGCCCCTCTCACCTCGAGCTTCATCCGCTTCTTCAGAACCCAGGTGCTTCTCACCAGCTAGCTCTGGCTGGGGCTCGCCTCCACCTGCAGATGATCCAGCGCCTTTAGCTTTAGTTACTAGGAAAGCTGCGGAGGATAAACCGTGGAGACCGTGGTGACGGTTTTTAGTAACAATCCTTTTTTGAGAATTCCGAAGGAATGTGGGTTCCAAGTATTTCTGGTCGCTGATTGTTATGTGATATCTGAGTATAATAACAATATATGTATAAAATATAATATTTTAAGTTTTCATATTAAGTGAAGTAAACGGTTAGATCCATTTATTTCAATATTTTTACCTTATTCGACGTTTCAGCTGGCTTGCATCATCTGTGGTCACGGAGGGTGCATCGGATAAGGTAAAAATAGTGAAATAATATCGCGTTACATCCATTTAAATCACTACATATCTGAAAAATATTGGAGACCTCCTATTATTGAAAACCTTTTTTCTCCGCCTTTGCAAGAACACGCTGGAGGTAAGACAGACAAGTCCACGTTGATAGTGGAGTGCTCTGAGGTTTTGGTTTTGAGGTTTTTGAGGTGTTTCAGTCCACTGTATTTATGTGGGCAGACGGACAGTATTCACAATATTTGGTGGCATTTCCATCCTGAATTCTCAAAAAGAACATACGCATAATACTTATACTGGAAACTGTGATATACTTTTAAGTCTGTGAATGGCGAGAATGAAGTTCCTAGATTAATTAAAGCGTGTGTGTGTTATTTAGATACATATGTTTGTAAATATTGAACATGTAAATTTTCCTCAAGTTACTTGCATGGCCAGTACAAGAATGTGTGCGATATTTTAAGGTGTATTTCAACTTCATTTGGAGACCGATTCTGATTTACCAACTTGTTATGGCTTTAATAATCATAACAATGCTCGTATACGACTTTAGTTTTTGTGTCTTTTCCATATAAACACTAAACGATTTTTTTAAAACCGCACTCGTTATAGAAAGTATGCCAAAAAATCACAAATAATTCATGGTATAACCACCTGCGAGGATATTTCGGTATTATTTGCTGTTCTTGAATTCTATATTGACTTTTTTTCTTGCCCAAACATTGTTTTTGAAAAAAAAAACATAATCCAAAAAAGCCAAAGGTGGCGGCATCATTTTGAGCGATGGGACACAACCTTTAGCCGATACCCGGTAAAATGGCGCCACTTTTTGATATTTAACAAAAACACATACCAGTGAAAAAATAAGTATCAAAGTCAAATGGCGTTCTAAAAGTTTTAATCATGTGTTGAAAGATGGATCTAAATTTACTGTGGCTACCAAATTTTCTTTGACAATCTAACTATATTTCAAATTCTCTTTCGCGAAATGAAGTGAAAGTCGTGCCAACCACCAAGACGATCGTCAGGGTCGTATTAAAACATTTCATCACAACAAATTGTTGACTTAGAATCGGCCTCTCGGCCTTTATTTTAATTTTAACGCTGTATTGATTTAGTCTTCCTTAAGTTAAATATAGATACTTAGTTATGGTTTGTAAATTTGTGAAAGACATCTGAGGCAGTATTTTGTATGATTATGTGAAAGAACGGTATGTTCGATATATGTTAACACAGTGAATAATCCTAAATAAACATTATATTATGTTATTATTTATGTAGATCGCGCCATTATTTAGACATTTCTGGACGAGGATTTTGATATTTGTAGGCCTTGACTAAATAATTTTTTCTATCGATATCGAAACGTTATTGTCTCTCTACCACTCTTCCATATTAGTGCGATAGAGACAGCGTTTCGTTTCGTGTCTCTGCGAACGATTGTTATCTTTGCTAGGCCTCGGTATTCTTATGAAATTAAAATTACGTATCTTTTTTCTCACAATATGCAAATAAATTATTTAATTACTCAAATCGGACCACGTGTGTCGGAGTAATCGGTGAACGTACATAAAAAAATTAGCCACAACTGAATACAGAACCTCCTCCTATGAAATTGAAATCTGTTAAAAAGATAAATTAGCCGGGAGGTCTATAAATATCTCAATTATGCGCCTAAAATGCATTGTCTGTCTTCATTATGAGTCATAACTAACTAAGCCGCCGCCATACAATTCAAGGTACGCTCTCATTGACTGTTGTTACTCTTAAACCTCTCGTCGGCTCGGCTTTGCTAACACCAATAATCTTATCGCTAGCGACAAACACTTAAATAAGATATTTAACGACTTAATTAATTAGGTAACTGTCCATTTAAATAATTCTGTGTGCCTTACAGCAAAATCGAATAGTCTTCCAGTATTTAGATCTAAGTGAGATTATTATAATAATTTATGTTTATCTAAAGTGCTTGAGAAAAGACGTGTCGTTGGCGCTTCAGTTAAATAAAAATAGCAAAAAAATATAGAAATGGCTAATTTGTTTCGTATTTCACAAATAACCTAATGTCTTTGGTTTATTACTTACTTCACTGGCTCAGTGACCCAAACAGGATCTTGGCCTCTGACACAAGAGAGCGCCACTCTGCCCTATCCTGCGCCACTTCGCGCCAGTTGGGTATTCCGAGGGCGAACAGGTATTTTAGGACTTCGTCATTCCAGCGGTATCTGCGACGCCCAGACGGACGTTTTATTAAAATATAAATAAATACTAGACATTTTAACTAAAGTACCATACATTTATTTCTTTAAATGCTTTGCAAATTCTATTAATCTCTATTTCAGTAAAAACTATGCCAGATGACTTTTCTTTTCGAGCACTTTTTATCACTTAAATCACTTAGTTCTTTTTAAGTTAATTTAAACAACCCACTAATTTAATAAATGCTCAATTATTTAGTTGTTACCGAAACACAGTCGAATAGTGTCTTCCTTTATAAGTTACCTAAAGCAGAAGCCAGCAAACAGAAAAATGTTTTAAGTGAAAATTTATATCTAAAATAAATATAGAGTTGTAAACCGTGTCTTTCAGGATATTCCCAGCGGTAAGTACCACAAAGTATTCAATAACCCACAATTCTATAGACCCGTTTTGAAATCCAATAACGGCCGTCAATTAAATACTGGAATTCCAGAATTAATAACAGTAATGAAATTGACCATATAAAAGTATTTTTTTCTTTGTGTATTATATTTTTTGTTTATTGTAATTTGCTTTACACAGAATACACAAAATCTATTTTTAATAATTAGTTTCATATAAATACATAAGTTTAAGTTTTTTTATACGTAAATAAAAATTGAATACCGGTATTCCGATATTTAGATGTTGATCGTTTTCAATTCCGGCAATGCAATATTGTATAAATCACGCCGATTCCGGTATTCGGGGTTCCGGAATTCCGGTATTCAAACCCCAACACCAAATTGTTGGGCCTGGTAACAGCTGCGATTATGCTCATCTTCTACCCTCTGCTTTATTTTATAAATTTTAATTCTGGTAACAGATAAAAGTAATCTCAAATGTTACCAGTGATAATAAATGATATGATGGTAATACCGCGGGAATAAACTTCTCTTTTGCACTGATGATCACTTTACACTGACTTCAGCGTATTCACGTCAAGATTTTTGTGTTATATACATAGATATATTATATAGTAAAGATGGTTTATCATTCATATTTTATTTACTTACTATATTTTACATACTTACATGCGTTTTTCAGCTGAAAACCTTAGTATATCAGTTGTAGATTTAAGTTAAGAAAATATTTTAATTTCTTCATGATGATAAAACAGAAGGGATTGCTGAAGTAACTTTTATTTTAAAATATATATCTACCAATCTATGTGCGTACTGTGTCGTTGGAATGTTTCCAATTGCAAAATTTCCTCATGGTAAAAATTCGGAAACTTCTGAAATTTTTGTATGGGAATCTTCTCCATTACAAAATGAAGGTTTCCTTTGTTTTCTGTGAAATTCCCGAGAACTTTTCCAACTTTTTGGTAACTTTCCGCAACTAACACATTTCGATATGTTTGTTATTGTGTGCAAACATTTTTTAACCTTTTTCAGACATAGGAAGATCTATCAACCATGTGCGCTAATCAAATTTCAACTCTAGTATTCCGGTTTAAGATTAAAATTAGCAATAGAATCTGGTTTGATTGACTACAATATATTTGGTTTTTTTTTTTAAATTGGTGCGGCCGGAAAAGGGTTGAAATGTGACCTTATTTAACCTTTTGAACGCCAGACGACGAAGGAACATGCCGTGCCCCGGACGCAGGCGATCACGATTATTTAAGCGAAATTGAACTTTACGGGGTCCCGCGTTAGTCCCTATTGCATTGGCGAAACTGTCGGCTGTAGCCGTCGTTGGCGTCCTTGGCAAGTCTTTCAGATGTCGGCCACAGCCGACGGTGGCGGTCAAAAGGTTAAAATATTAAGAAATTTTAGTGTGTCTACAACAACAGATTACCTTTTTTTTTGTTTTCGAATAAAGTATATTAGAGTATATATCGTGATATTAAATACTAAGATGCCTCTAATGTTGTATAAGGTACCTAAAAGTGTACAGTTTCTAAAACTAAGAGCTAAATGTACCTAAAAGAATATGCCATTTAAGTAAAATAGAAATACATTTATGATAACAATATTAAAGTATTTTATTTGATCCCAAGAAAATCCCTTTTTATCGATATACATGTAAATAGATACCCAACATCACAACACTAAAACCAAACAAATATATAATAAAAAGAAACACCATAATATATCGCAATGAACGTAGACTATGGACGCCTACAACTCCAGGGGTGGTACATGCGCGTTGCCGACCCTTTCAAAACCTGCTCAGTCTTTTTTGAATAATATAGAGTATAAGATTGTTCGTCGAAAAAACCTAATAGTAAAAATAAAATGAAAAAAGTACAATACTTGTCATAAAAGTTTGTACTTAACTCAAGTTTCCTTTCAAATTTCAAAAACATTTATTTTGTAATGAGTCATAATATCTACTGTTGCTGATTGCTTTTCAGAAATAAGAATAAAATCGCAATTAATTTCTAATTTATGAATAATACTTGGCCGTCGGCGACCGTTACATATATGAGTACGTCACAATTAAGTACTCAAGATCACTGCCTGGTCGACCTGGCACTCAAAGGCCTACAAACTACAATAATAAGTAGTAGTCGAAAAAAATGTAGGTACCTACTTATTTTTTAATTCTTTATATAATATTTTTTTATGATTGTACAAAATGTAGGTAATGTACAGGCCAACTTGAAGCGAACGGGTAAAGTCAGACCAAGATAAGTTGGCAGCGATTTTGACCGCCTAGACAGTGCAAGTGTTATTTTAAACGTCAAACTTCTATGAAATTATGACATTTACTTAACACTTGCACAGGCTGGACTATCAAAATCGCTTGCAACTTAGCTTGATGTGACTCTAAAATAATATTTTAAATCCTCAAACAAATACTTTACGAAGCATAAAGTTAAAGTAGATACTTACGCAGAAAGAAATATAAAATCCTATAATTATGTATAAAATTATCGGATTTTATTTGTACCAAGATGCTCTTTTTAAGACATTTTTTAATCATTTGTATAAAATTTACGCTTTTGAGTCGTTTTTTACTTTTATTACTCATATGAAGATAAGGCTCTGCGGTTGTAATAATGTATGTAATTAATATAAAATGCAATGAAACTCGCAATTACCAAGAAAACAACTTGCCCAAGTTAAACAACTGGTTTATTTTATTGAAATTAAGTATTAAAACGCTCTTATATAAACATAGATCAGTATTTATACATAATATTAAAATAAGTCAAAGTCTAAAATATAATTTTAACTTTCGTATATATTTGGGTATCTTTTCACATATTACTTGTTTTATAAAAATATCTTTCTAACATTTTTATCTCGGACAGTACTTAAAATTGTATACATTACCTATTGCTGCCATTAAATCGGATACAATAATAATATACATGTTGCATAAATATTAATTTAGTTATGAAATTTTACCTTTAATATGCGTGGTGGTCAAAATCATGCGTTCAAAAATTCGATTGTGCTGCGTAGAGAAGAATAAATTGTTCACGAAAAGAATGTAAAAGATGACTAAGGATTTAGTTAGAATCCTTATTAATTATTATACATAAACAAGATGTTAAAAGCCTTTCAGGCAAATATCAATTTAAAAAAGAATAAAATAAACCCACATAAATAAAAAAATATGTATATTTATACATATTTCTTAATATGAAACTGTAACTATGTAGGTATAAGTACTTTAATCATGCCTCAAGCGATTTACAAGATAGCATTAACGAGTATACACTCATATCAATCGCCTTCCTGGTAGGGTATTTACATAAAATTATAGTAAACAAAACACTTATGAACTTTATATGGCCTCTTGTGAATAACAAGGTGTCTCGCTACATATAGTTAGACCAAGACAATCAATATCGCTACAGACTTAATGCCCTCCTAACGTAAAGTGCAATAACTCATATTAAAATAATATTTAATTGTGTACTTGCTCATACGATGTGTGTGTGAAGCGCTGGTGGCCTAGCGGTAAGAGCGTGCGACTTGCAATCCGGAGGTCACGGGTTCAAACCCCGACCAATTAGCGATGGGCAATTTCTGTAACATTTCACATATTTCCTTAACGGTGACATATTTCAACTGTTGAAAATTATATATTTTTCAGTAAATGTTTCTGATAGAAATGTTACCGAATAAATTTCATGTAACTTACCTGCTACTTCAGACGTCAGTAGAACGGATTGTCATCGAAAAATTCGAGATTAGATGACAGTAGCCGCGTGGCTTAGGGGTAATCGCACCCGGTTGTTATACGGTGGATGGAAATTCAAGACCACGTTACGCTGCGTCCTATTTACTTTCTTTTTTTTCGCATCTGCTATGGTTTTACTTCGTATGAATATATTAAACATATTATGTACTTACATGAAATTTCATTTTACTCTCTCATATTCTTCGCTTGGCGTTTCATTCTATTTGACATGCTGTAATTCTGTTATAGAAAATTGCGAACAATTTTGAGACAGGAAAGCAGGCAGAGGCAGAGCTTTAATTATATATCTAAATATATTATAATATCAAAATCGCCTCGCAGCGTCTATGTCTGTTCGCAAAAACTCGAAAACCAAGAAAAATTAAAAGAAATATAAGCGAAATTTGAAACTTACAAAAAGTTACATGAAATTTAAATGTAAGTTTCACTTTGGAAACTTACAAGCTGCCCATCAGTAGTACCAATGAGTTTTTCGGAACTTACGTACGAAATATCATTTGATATTTACTAGCCGCTTTTCGGTGAAGGAAAACATCGTGAGGAAACCGGACTAATCCCAACAAGGGCTAGTTTACCCCTCTGGGTGGGAAGGTCAGATAGCAGTCGCTTCCGTAAAAACTAGTGCTTACGCCAAATCTTGGGATTAGTTGTCTACCGGACCCCAGGCTCTCATGAGCCGTGGCAAAATGCCGGGACAACGCGAGGAAGAAGGTACGATGTGTCACAGAATTAAATTAGATTTCAAAATAAGTTATTGCACTTAACATTAGGAGGGCAGTATCTTGGTCTAACTCTAACAGATTTGAAGTATTTACCAACAATGGTTCAAATTTAAGGTGCAGTAGATTTAGAGATCGGAGTTTTTGAAAAATCGTATGTATAATTACGCAAATTGACTAAGTCCCACAGTAAGCTCAATAAGGCTTGTGTTGAGGGTACTTAGACAACGATATATATAATATATAAATATTTATAAATACTTAAATACATAGAAAACACCCATGACTCAGGAACAAATATCCATGCTCATCACACGAATAAATGCCCTTACCAGGATTTGAACCCGGGACCATCGGCTTCGTAGGCGGGGTCACTACCCACTAGGCCAAACTGGTCGTATTTGTAGGCATAATGATTGCTTAGTGTGCCGCTGATCGCTGAAGCAGGGACGGTGTGCCCCAGTACGCCCCGTGGCCGTGGCCCAATATTGCGGATGTAGGAATGCGAAAACGCTCTCAGGGTTCAGCAAGAAAGTTTGGGTTGTCCATAGGAAAAACGCAAGGCATCATACCAACTAAAAAAATACCCGTCGATGTGGATCAACGATTCACACAGCTAAACTGGAATGAACTGTCGCCCGCAGTATTTCCGGACCGGTCCGAGCTTCAAGAAAAAGGCGTACTCCCACGTTAAACGCCGACGACTCACTTACAACCTCTGGTGTTGTAGGTGTACATGGGCCAAACAAAAATTATACCAATTTATGACCAAAATAATTTCCGATATTCCTAAACTACATGGACTTTTAGTAATTGCTCCATTTCTACCTTTCCTGCCATTTTCCTGGCTTGACGACTAAATACATACCGTCGGTGGTCCTAATTCATCATCTGATAACGTATGTTTGCATTGTTCTGACACTAATCACACACTATTGTACAAATTATGGCACCGACCGGCAATTTGCCAACTTCGATCCAGCGTGACTTAATTATTTAATTTCGTGTACTCACGAAGCCTGGTGCCACGCTGGGTGGCGAAGCAATTACTTTATCACAAAACGCTACTTCGTTTATTATTTTAATTAAGATAACGATAAACGCAGCAATAAAAAGCTCAAATGCATGGAACTACACGTTTCATTTATTGATATTAATAAAAACTGAATATGAATACTTGTTTACCCTGTTTCGCATTAAAATTCACAAGGTTTAAGTGTGTAATACACGATATCGTGTTCGAAGGACCGACCGTAATTGATATGGTTGAGATTTTTTTATGAATTTAAAACATCTGGCAAGCCACCCAGGTCGCTACTCGGGCGCACATTTTCTAACCACAGTTTACGTCAATCTTAATGACTATACCCTTGTAATTTCGGCTAAATAATAGTCAATTTTGATGGGATTACTAAGGCTTAGAGTCCTGAATTACTGTTAACGAGATTGAGAAATAACTTGGGTTATTCTGCTTTTCTTTGGGCGCCCGCGTATTAAATGATTATATTACGTTTTTTTTTAATTTATTGAGAAACACACAGTCTTATAAAACATGTAGGTTAATTAGCTACCAGCTAGAATATCTTGTGATATAGAGCTATCAGAGAAGCACCAGCCAGGGAGAATTGGCGTAGAATCTCAGGTCGCTTAGTTCTGGACAGTCGTACTGTCCAGAACTAAGCGACCTGTACCCCTAGTCTACATTTATTCGATAGCGACACGTGACGTACGCGTTTGCGTTAAGTCTCATTTTGTATGGGTTTTTGAGTTTCCAAAACGTCCCGCTTGGCACGCTATTTCTAAATCCCATACAAAACGAGACTTAACGCAAACGCGTACGTCACGTCACGCTATCTATCGAATAAATTTACACTCACTCGAAATCCAAACACGCGCACAGAAGGACACTATCTTAATCTAGTAACAACAAAGCATAGAACAAATATCGGCAGAAACTTTATTGCTAACCGAATAGTAAATGCTTGGAACAAATTACCTTCTGAAGTTGTGAACTTTTGTAGTGTGAATCAATTTAAAAACATTCTTGACAAACTATCTAAGTAGTGAAATTGTGATAATCGAATTCTGATTTAGACGCAGCATCAGCTGCCTTTTTAAAACTATTTAAAACTTTAGGTCAACGAAAGGTACCTATTCTACCTTCTAATTAGGTCCATTTTGAATCTAATTGCCAAACAGAGTAAGTTACATATCAATCAGGCGGTGCGTGTCATCGCGTCCAAAATGGTCTATAACTCGGTCGATAAACGTTTTGAGAGCGTCCGATTCCATGACTTTATTACCTATCATTCGGTCGGACGAATGAACCGAGCTGCATATTTATGTACTGTAACAAAAATAACTATTCGAACACCTTATTGAAAAGATATAAGGTTCATCTTCAGTCAATCAATTGTGTTGGATGTTGGTACGTAAATTGAACATGTCAAGATCGAGGCTCAGTCGGGCCGCTGAGTGACGGCTCCTCGTTACGGAAAGGTCGATGCTTGCTTCTTGTCATTCCTTTTTTTAGGGTTCCGTAGACGAGAGATGCTGGCTGGACGTTGCGAGAGATGATATGCGTTGGCCTTACTAGGACGCCGAAGACAGTGTGAAGTGAATGAGAAAAAGTAGGAAAGCGGACCCTGGGCTCCGAAGCAATGGTGGAGGATGCAACCTGAATCGCTAAGATGAGAGATAGACACGGTCTAATAGGAAGGCTGGAAGTCGCTAAGCGGAAGCAAACTACGATCTCAATTTATCTACCGTATCGAATTAGAGACATGAGGAGGTTTGGAAGAGGATATCCTGAGAAGAGGCTTGAGGGCCTAGTCAAGATGAAAATCGTTGATAGAAAACGTCAATCGAAACTTAAATGATGGTCATATCGATACATTTGCGTTTGGCGTTTGTCAACGTCAACGCGACGACATGTCGGTTGCTGCTGCTGTCTGTGGTCGGTTTCCAACTTGTATTTTAACAATGAAGTGGTTATAAATCTTATGAATCTATATGAAACGTCGCAAGCTTCCAATGGCGTAGCGTAGGAGGTGAGGAGGGGAAGGGGGGGGGGGGTTTGATATCGCCGGTGGCCTAGGGGGGGCAGATGCCACAGAGGGGTAGTGGTGTACCTGCCATGCGAGCTTCTAAACGTCATCTGACTCTACGGAACCCTCAACACCATATTTTTCCGTATTTTTATCTCCACTGGTATCAAAGATGCACAATTAATCAGTGTTATGACGCGTGACAAGAGCTAATGAGAACGCAACATGGCGCTTGTATGCAGAATGACTACGGGTTTATGTAAACACTTATTGACCTTAGCTATACCTTATGTTGTTAGAAATAAGGTTTAGGAATGGTTAACTAATTTTGTCGTTGGTTACCTGCTCGGTACATTTTGCTTGGCATTTTCACGTCATGATTATGTTTGAGAGTTAATGGAAAAGACAACACGCTTCGTTTGAAGCAAGGACCCAGCTTTTATTCAAACGATGTTTCATCTAGACCAATCGGTTGATGCGCGGTAAAAACAGCAACACTTTTAACTGTACATTTGGTGGACCTTTTGCCTTTTGTAATAAGGTCCATCGATGGACAGTGTGAGCGATGGTAATAAGGCTTTGAATGACGTGATCACCCGTTTAGCATCTCTATTTGTGCAAAATTCACTTGAAAGTAGATCAACAGCTACGTTCAAGGGCTGATAATATCTACTGCTGTCGTAGACTCAGCCTAGCGCGTAGGGGGAAAGGTCAAGACCCCCATGTAGCCCCCCCCCCTCTTAATCCGCCCTTGTCTGCGTTCAAGAGAAGGCGATATTACAGCTGCTTTTAAATGAATCAGCTCCTGGTGTCTGTCAAATCTTACAAGCAATTCGCAATTTGTTGTTGTTAGAAAGAGATAAAATTTAATAGACGTTTGGTAAGATTGATGAATAAGGAGGATAATCTGAATGAGTCAGAAAAAGGTTGTACATTTTGAGGTTCCATAATTATGTCTTCTACAGGCTTAAAACATTTGTGTAGCAAATTCTAAAGAAACTGCTTCGGGTCCATTTTTACTGTCCGCAATCAGATCTAATTTTGAAAATAGGACAACTTTTGTTTTTCTGCGAGTATATGACTCAGAAGTTCATCGGAAGGTCTTGCCTTGTTTGCGGTATGTGTTTGAAAAACACGGTTGCCTTGGTGGGCTCAGTGCGGTGGTCTGGATTTCGTACTCGTTTTTGTGCAAGACCGCCGTGAGTCTAACCACGAACTATTTAGGTGGTCGCTGCGGCCGGTAAGCTTCATTCTAACCATTAGTATAGGAATTGAAGGTTATTTGAGCGATTTCAAAAACAGTTTACGCATTGGTTCTTTGTCGATTTGTGTTATTTATGTATACTTAAAATGAATGAAATATATTTATTTATGATAGTAGGTACAATTAAACTTAAGTATTCTGTATATACAGATTTATTCACTAACTTATTCATAATTTATGTAAGGAACTTATCTTAACGTGCGATGCAAAGTCGGTCGGTATCGGTGGTTCCCGCTCTAAGCAAGCCTGTATCGCGGAGGCCAGAACGCCTACCGCGAACCACGTTCGACCTGTTGCCTCCCTGTCACACTTACGTACGAATTTACAAGTCGATCTTTCGAGGCAACACGTCGAACGTGGTTCGCGGTAGGCCGTCAGTACTCGGTGTGGTACAGATAAGGTAAGGTCGGTTGACACAACAGTCAAGTGGAAAAAAACTTTAAATGCAAAAAAAAATAATTAAATGTGAGCTGCGAAATACTAAATACGTTGCTATTAACTTATTCACTTTTAAATTAAATTTCGAGGGATTTAGATTTAAATCGGAGTGAAATGGTCCTAAACTTAACATATATATTGATATTATAGTCTTTCTCCATTCCAATACGTTATCTCTAAACATTTCATAAGAAAATTTGTTAAAAAAAGAAAAAAATAGAAAAAAATTAAACTAAAAATCTCATTCTGATTTCTTAATTTAATCGTAATATATGTATATGTGTTGAGGAGTAGGTATATTAGGACATGTGTTGAGGAGCAGGTACATTAGGACATGTGTTGAGGAGTAGGTACATTAGGATATGTGTTAAAGAGTAGGTACAGTCAAGTGTAAAAATATGGGTGTACACATCTTACTCAAAAATATGTCCCATAGCATCTTATGCCAGTGTAATAAGAGCGTAGTACCATATTTATGAGACGATTCTTTCGATACATATTTTTGCACTTGACTGTACATTAGGACATGTGTTGAGGAGTAAGTACATTAGGACATGAAAATGACTGTAATATTATGACTTTATTTTAATATATGATAATTGTTATTTTATCCTTCTATTGTAATGCCTTGTACTTTAATTTGACGATCAGTACGAGGTATCAGTAGCCATATTGACATCTTTTCCGTAATTATTTTATTTGACATTGTGATGAATTTATTTTGCTATTGATATTTAATGTTTTTTTTTCTGTCTTGACATTGTATATAATAAATAGTTGACTATCATAATATAAATTCATATAGATTAGCTTGAAATAATTTATATTGTAATTTAATATTATGAAAGAAATAAATCTAAATCTAAATCATGTGTTGAGGAGTAAGTACATTAGGACATGTGCTAAGGAGTAGGTACATAAGGACATGTGATGAGGAGTAGGTACATTAGGACATGTGTTGAATAGTAGGTACATTAGGAAATGTGTTGCATAGACGTAATTGTATGCAAGGGGGGGTCATCTGTCTCTGCATCTGACTGTACATTAGAACACGTGTTGAGGGGTAGGTACATCAGGACATGTGTTGCGGAGTAGGTACATTAGGAGATGTGTTGCATATACTTATTGTATGCAGGGGGGGGGGGGTCACCTCTCTCTGCATCTTACTGTACATTAGGACGTGTGTTGAGGAGTAGGTACATAAGAATTCGTCGATTCAGATATATCAATTTGTTATGGTTTTGAATTGGTTTTGACACGACCTTCACGATCGATTTGGTGATTGGCGTACATCTCACACACTACTTTCACTTTATTTCACATGCACCAATCATCATCCAAATAAGATCAAACCCGTAATAAGTTGTTAAATCTGAACCGGGATCTAGGTCTGTTATTTGTGTTATTACCATGTTTCTTTCCCTGATAGCATAAGGTCCTACCGCGAACGACGTTCTACGTGTTGCCTCTCTGTCGCACTTGTAAATTCGTACGCAAGTGTGACAGGGAGGCAACACGACGTGGTTCGCGGTAGGCCCTCTAAATATAGCACAGTCGTTTCTTACACAGAAAGAAACTTACAATTATCTCAAACACAGCTTCAAGCGACCCATAAATAATATCTCTATAGTCATTTAATAAACATTTTAGTATTTAATAATGGCCTCCGAAGCATTTTAGAGAATAATTGTAACATCAGGGTGGCCGTAACTTCGATGGTCGTAATAATAGCAATTTGAAGCGGCCAAATTGGTCACCTCCTGTTTACTTTTAAATCGTAATTTTTCAAAAACAGTGTTTTGTTATGGTCTTCCTTTGGAGGATAACTAAACAATATAAATATTTTTATTAGTTATTTTTTGTCGACTGGACAAAACGGTTTTGGACAGATAATGGCGGTCTTTAGTGTCGGAGGCCAAGATCCACTTCGGGTCGCTGCGCCACAGCAGTAAGTACCTAAGTAAGTATTTTTAGTATATTGGTGTGTGTATGATTGCATTGCGCTAAGCCTTCCTGCACGCCCTAGAGGAAGTGGCAGGCCAAAATCCACGTGGTGGTCCAATATTAGAAACGACCAGAAGAACCTGAACATCGAAGAACAGACAACCCAGAACCGACCACTCTGGCGCAAATTGACAAAGAGACCCAACCCTACATATGTGAGATAAGGGAAGGAAGAAGAATATTGGAGTGTGTATGATTATGTTGAAATATAAATCAATTGTGAAAGACATTTTATTTACAATCACAATATACATAATGGATGAGTACAGAGGATTACTATAACTAGCTTAAATCTAAAATAGGCTCTTGAAGCATTGTAACAAGAATGCTGGCGGCATTTTCTCGTTGTATCGCAGTACTAATACGTCGAGGAAGCCGCAAGCTCTTCGGTCACCAGTTACGTCAACCAGACGCTTTGCGATTTATGCAAAAAACTTGTGCGCGCTAGGACGCCGTGGATCTAGAGTTTCAACGCCAAACGACTAAAATAAAACCGGTAGGTAAATAAAGGTTTAAAGGACCTTCTATCATGACCCACATTTTAATTTCTTTACTGGGAAAAGTCTGGGTAATATCGTTCGACAGAAAGTGATGCAGAAGGGAGGTCGCAACCCTCAATACTGAGGAATAGGATGCAAGGAGGAGGACTGGGAAAAGTGTGGTCACATTAAAAGGACCTCAAATCAAATCATAGCATAGGATATGCGTGCACTTGCTCCGAATAATTTTATATTGCCTATGGATTCATTTTTCCCCTGATTTCGCCTTTGTACATTGTACATATTTCTATTGATATGTAGGTATAATTTGAATTTATTCAGTAACCAACTAACCATTTATAAATTTCTGTTCTTAATTTCATGTTTCTTTTTAAACTAAGCCATAAATTATAAAACTAATAATATGTTGTACAATTTGATTAAAGTCTTTTGGATGTCATTCAAGGAGCTCAAATCCAGGCGTATTCATGGAAAAAAATGATATCATCTTACAAAAGGCATAAGATCCACCGATGGAACGTTAAGAGTGTTGTTGTTTGTACCCTTTTTTTTTAATTATTTAGTTATGTCGGTGGCAACAAGCATACGGCCCGCCTGATGGTAAGCAGTATCCGTAGCCTATGTACGCCTGCAACTCCAGAGGAGTTACATGCGCGTTGCCGACCCTAACCCCCTCCCGCCCCTCGTTGAGCTCTGGCAACCTTACTAACCGGCAGGAACACAACACTATGAGTAGGGTCTAGTGTTATTTGGCTGCGATTTTCTGTAAGGTGGAGGTACTACTCCTGTTGGGCTCTGATCTAGATCTGGAATAACATCCGTTGTGCTTTGCCCTACCACACAGAGCGAGATGACATTCACAATGCCCATACCTCTCTTGTGGACGCAGTTTAAGGACGTACCCGGGTCCAAAAGGTTGGGATGCTGAATTACTCCCTATTGAATAATTTACTTCTCTCTGCTACTTGTAGGTCAGATATATACACCGCCAGACCTCAAACTTGAAAAAACATAGACACCACCCACGGCGCCGCACGTGCGGTATCGCCGGGATGTTTAGCAAACCCGTTTCATCTTTGGCGGTCTGCCTCAATCAGTGTTTGCGAAAGTGTAAATGTGTGTAAACACAAGTTTTTTTGAACATCATGTTGAATAAATAGAGATTAGGGTTGTGAGTGAAAAAATGTGGGTTGTTTTGAGACAGTTGTGTTTGAGATTAGGGATTAGGAACCCTAACAGTAGGTGCGATATGATTCTTTATCGCTTACCAATTTTTATAAGATATAAAAATATATTACTAACGTAGTTATATGTTAACATGAAAAAATCTAACTAGTATAGTAACTTACATATACTTATAATAAAATCGTTAAAAAAGTTTTGTTATCGAATTGCCATAAGTTCTCAAGATGCACCCATAACAGCGGTAACGGCTGCATCAATTGAGAATCTAGTTTGAATTTGGAATTTATTGCGTAATTTTTTTTGGCAAATTTTGATAAAATTTGATAAGTTTGAAGAGCTCCTCGTTCTGGGCGACATAAATATGTAATCCAAATTTGAGGAAAAATGTTCCGTTAAGTTACGAAAATACGTTATGGTAACTCAGAGGAAGATTTTATAGAACATACTGTAAAATGGCGCTTATACTGTACAGAATAGGGAACTCTATATCCATCAAATTTTCTAGAATTCTGACGAAAAAAAACTACATCAAAATTAAAATGGTAAAAACATTATAGGAGTTTGACAATTGCTGTTACGGCTGTTATGCATGGTATGTATGGTATGGTTAACTTCTGTGCGATTCATTTATTATTTTTAATCTGCCGGAACAGGGCGTGCCTTTCTCATAATATTAACGGCCTCGACTACGCTCATCTTTATTTAACACGACAGGCATCCGTAATTTAAGGAGCCGTAGGTTCAGAAGGCGGAGTTTTTAATATATCGAACGTCTTTTTTAGATAACAATATGGTTGCCAAAAATTTAATTAAATATCTGGAGGATTTTCTAAAGGGACTTCAGTGATTCGAATGCTTATTTTTTAACTTATGCTCGATATAAAAAAAAGACATGAACAAATATAGGTCTAAACTAAACGCACTTATGCTAACGGCACCAATCATGGAGACATTTAAGAGAAAATTTTCGAGTGCTTTTTATATTTCCCCGACAGCTGTGAAATTTCTACCGCTTTATGCTTAAAAAGTTGAATGTCCAATTCGTCCTGTATGTTTTTTATGTGTTTAATGAAAGCTATTGCAATTAGTTTCAATATTATTAACCAATTAAAACTCCTTATAGTTTTTTGCTCCAGTCATGGGATGTACGGCGCAATAATTTTTCAAACTAACAAATATCAATGAAAAATTTAAGCTTTGGCTCTTTTTAGGGTTCCGTAGTCAACTAGGAACCCTTATAGTTCCGCCATGTCCGTCTGTCTGTCTGTCTGTCTGTCTGTCTGTCCGAGGGTTTGCTCCCTGGTCGTTAGTGCTAGAAAGCTGAAATTCGGCATGGATATATAAATCAATAAAGCCGACAAAGTCGTACAATAAAATCTATTTTTTTTTTTAGGGTACCTCCCCTACACGTAGTGGGGGTGATTTTTTTTTTGCTTCAACCCTATAATGTGGGGTATCGTTGGAAAGATCTTTCAAAACTAATAGGGGTCTTCAACAAACATTTTTTAATAAAGTGTATAAATTCGGATATAATCGCTCCGAAAGAAAAAAAAATGTGTCCCCCCCCCCATCTAACTTTTGAACCATAGGTCCAAAAAATATGAAATAAATCGTGGAAGTAGAGCTTAAGAAAGACTTTCAATGAAAACTATAGCGGACATGTTCAGTTTAGCTGTTTTTGAGTTATCGCAAAAAGTTTCCCCTTCATAGTAAAAATACTTACTTTAATTAGGTACTGATTATGCAAATTTGCCTATTTGTTTAACTCGGGTGAAAGGTACCATTTACTACACTTTAAGCTCCAGTTTAGCTTATTGTGACGGAAGAGTAACTACGGAACCCTACACTGAGCGTGGCCCAACATGCTCTTGGCCGGTTTTTTTTTAAATAAATTATGACAGCGATTAAAAACTGATGATAAATTATTGTTTTACAGGATTTATCTATACCATCACAATACTGGTGCCTGTTCCATTATAGGGGTGTTTACTATACAATATTAGTAACAATTTGACGACCGGTCTGGCAAAGTGCCCCTGCCTATGAAGCCGATGGTCCTGGGTTCAAATCCTGGTAAGGGAATTTATTCGTGTGATGAACATGGATAATTGTTCCTGAGTCATGGGTGTTTTCTATGTATTTAAGTATTTATAAATATTTATATATTATATACCTATATCGTTGTCTAAGTACTCTCAACACATGTATGGCATGGAGGCCTTACTAATGCAGCGGCAGCTCAGATGGTGCGGGCACGTCCTTCGAATGGATGACCACCGCTTGCCTAAAGCTGTGCTCTACTCTGAGTTGGCGGTGGGTAAGCGGAAGCACGGTGGTCAGCACCTGCGCTACAAGGACGTGCTCAAACGGCATCTGAGCGCTTGCGCCATCGACCCTGAGCGTTGGGAGGAGCTTGCTGGAAGGAGGTCTTCTTAGCGTTCTACCATCCATAACGGTGTCAAAACATTCGAAGATAACCGCCTCACTAGCCTAGACATGAAACGCCAGTTACGGAAAGAGAGACCTAAGCCCTCCTACGTGTATACGTTCAACGCAGCTGGCCAACTTTATTGTCACGCGTGCAATAGAGTATTTAAGAGCAAGTTCGGCCTGGCCAGCCACATTAGGGCTCATGCTAGACAACGTCCATAATGTGTTTATTTGGGGTCGCCGTCATCGAAAACGATGAGGAGGACTATATATATACTCTCAACACAAGTCTTATTGAGCTTACTGTGGGACTTTTCAATTTGTGTAATAATATCCTATAGTTTTTATTTTTTTATTTATTTTAATTTATGAACCAAAGCTAAAAATATGAAAATTGCTTCTAAAAATGTGCAATTTTATTTATGAGGGAGCTCAGCGACAACTTTTTTTTAACTTACAACAAATTCAAATATATTTTATCTGTGGTCATTTCAGTCGCTTACGCTTAGTGAGAGTGAAAGAAGAACACGAACCTACAGGGTCTTAACAGAATAAAAATAAAAAATAAGATTTTAATAACATCGACTACAAACAGTACGTATTCAAACAAACACACTATAATCGATTTCACGTAACGAATGGACTGAAATTGCATTCTATATTGACTCTTTCCCTATTAGCTATTTGAACAGACTTGTGTAGTGATGTTATCTGCGAACATAACCATTTTCTTCGATTAAAAGGCCAATTTGAGTTTTAGTTATTCGATCTGTACCCCTAGTGTAAATAAATTCGATTTCGAAACGTGACGTACGCGTTTGCGTTTAGTCTCATTTTGTATTGGATTTAGAAAGAGCGCGCCAAGCGGGACGTTTTGGAAACTCAAAAATCTCATACAAAATGACACTTAACGCAAACGCGTACGTCACGTTTCGCTGTCGAAAATATTTACACTAGGGGTACAGTTTCCAATATTATAATCGACGGATAAAATTTATCAAAAGTTAAGTGAAATTTCTTCAACCAAAAACGTCACTTTTGACACTAACCTTAACCAAATAACACTAGACCCTCGTGGTGTTGTGTTCCTGTCGGTGAATAAGGTTGCCAGAGCTCAACGAGGATGCGGAGCGTTCGAGTCGTCAACGCGTCTGTAAAGGATTTGCCACACTGGATGCGTTCTGCGGTCTGCGGTCAGGTCAGGTCAAATTTAAATGTATCTAATGACCTGACCGCAGACCGCAGAACGCATCCAGTGTGGCAAATCCCTAACTCCTCTTAAGTCGCAGTCGGACATAGACTACGGAGACTGCTTACCATCAGGCGTAGTATAAAAAAGTAACAATTTTAGCAACGAAATTTAGTACCTAGTCATAGACTTTATGACTTTATGAAATTTAGTACCTAATAACGCTGATATCTCTAATGAAAAGTAAACTATACATGGCTCAACATTTAAAGTCCGTGACTGTTACGCCTGAAAACATTGACACGATCGAAGTGCCAAACATATGTGTACCTTATGGCCCATATATTAGGGTAGTGTATACATATTTTTGGCACTTTGTCCGTATCGATATTTTCAGACGTGACAGTACCAGATACCAGACAGATATACTTAAGTTTCATTGTACTCATACTCATACTCATTTAGTCATAAAGTCAATTTACATGTCAATATAAAATTACTACTAGATTAAAGTTAAAATATTTATAACTTAAAATTAAAATTACAATAAAAATTAAAACGAAGCCAGGCATGTAAATGTTTAAAATTAAAAATAAAATTACAGTTATAATAAATTAAAATTGAGATCAGAAATTAAAATATAGATCAAAATATAAATAAAAATAAAAATAAAATTAACAATTGAGATCAAAATTAAAATAAATTAAAATCAATAAGTATCAGAATTAACATCACAAGTAAAATATAAATAAAGAAGTGTATGATAAGTATGTCGTTTTAAAATGTGAGCGTAAGTATAATTGTATGGGAGCGGCTTTTCAAAAGGGAAAAACCACAACCAATACAAAAAGAGAAAATGTTATTACTCTTCTAAATATTTTCTATTCTCTATGATTTCTAGCAAGTTATTTACACAATGAAAAACTAAGTATATAGTTTTCCTATTTTTTTTTTAAATTGCAATACAATAAATCCGAAACCTATAAACCTAGAAAATATTAAGTATGTTGAAGCGATCGAAATTCAAAACCAAAGTGATTTGTTTAGATTTAATTTGTGGAAACCGTTTTCTCCCGAAATGGAAATTTCATGGAAAAAGTACCGTTAATTCGTCAGGATCGCAAAGCTATTCTACTCTTAGCGGCGAGTTCGTGTGACTATTAATTCCAAACATGCCTTCAATATGTCCAATCTGATCCAGAGAAAGAATCGAGTTTTTACTCTTAACATTAATCATTCCAATTACGCTCAGATCCACTAGGAGTACCTATTTACTTTCAAAACGGCTTAAGTCTTTTATTATCCAAGCATGTTAATACCTTTATACAACTTCGTCGAATTAATTGAATTGATGCGAGGAAAAAATCGAATTGGCCAATTGAATTTAGCGCAATTGAGTTTTTGTTCAAGTGTTTATCGCGTAAGGAATACCGACACCTAATGTAATAGTTTAATTGGTGTAGTTGGAATGTTTAAAGCTTCGACGATTTGTTTCAACTTTATTGAGTTTAGAGACAAAGTAATGGAGATCGGAGACAGGGCCTACCGCGAACATCGAAGTTCGCAAATTTTAATCAAATTAAGGCGTAATTAGATCCCCAAAATTTGCTAACTTCGGTGTTTGCGGTAGGTTCGCCGGTCTTCCAACAAGGAGTGCAGTCAGCATCAAACGTAGCGGATCAAACAACGCTTCAAAAGTATCTTACATTCTGTAACAGCTTAACGAAAAGTGATAGTTCTATATCTAGAACAATTTAGACTGTAAAATAACTTTTGGATGCGAATTTTACAGATTTATCTACATTTAGTAAAAGATTCTGGAATATCAGAACTTTTGGCGCGTTGTTTCATCCGCTAATTTTGATGCTGACTGTACAAGGTGGCGTTGTTGATCATTATTTTCAATATTTTTTTCCGATATCAAAATGTGTTTAAAAAAACTAAAACCAAGTGAAGACAGAGAAAATACTAACTCTAATACATCAAACTAAATCAAACCAAATGAACGTTATTAAATTATTATTATATCTCCTTGGATTTCACGGGCCTATAAATCCCGGTCTTTTGATAGGCTTGCATGGGGATATAGATCCAACACGTAGAGGCCTCTTGGAGAGCTTTAATGTCATGTAGAACGCCTGCTGGAACCCGTTCACGGGCGCAACAATAGACACCAATGAACCGGTCGCAACAGGCATTGGGACTATTGTAGTAAAGTGAACAGTATAACGGTCTATGGATTGAAGTTTGGGAGGACAATGAGACTGGGTTATTGCAAAGACGTCCGGACACCTGCCATAACAATGTTTTCACTAGTTATCGAGGCAGGCGGTGACTCGCCGCCCACTAGATGGGCCCCTGAAAATGCCGTCCTGAAGACGATCAGGAGCAACACCGGTGTGAGCGGCTCAGGGGTGTCGAGAGGTGTACGCCGCTTTCTACCCAGTGGCTGATAACAGCCACTGTGCCAACTCGCGTCTTATGCAAGTTTTCACTTCCACCCCTGAAGCATTTAGCTCTAACGACTCCTCTCTGGACGGCCAATGAAGGCAAGCCAAAGCTGAGAGTCCTGCGGGTCCCCTTGGGGTCCACTCCGACCGACGAAGACACGCCGGAGACGGAGACCCTGACCGACTCTCGGGAGTACTCGGGTCCGTGGGGTTATTATTATTATTTATTTATTATAGACAACATAATGGTCCACATAATTGTTAGTTTTGAACTTAATCTACATGTTAGTTTACTAACGCTAATAATAAATTAATAAAAGTGATTTAGTCCTCTGGCTCATTTTGCACATAAGAGGACAATCAAACTTATTGGCTATCATGCTTAAAATGCTGTTGCCACTCCCGCGCACCCTGTCAAGCAGTGAGGCAGTTTTCTTGCGCCAGACGGCATCGAAGCCATCTGTGCGCGCCTCCGCAAACATGGAAGACGCGCTGCAGAGCCGCGGGAGTCTCAACAGCATCCTAAACGCATTATTGTATTGGATGCGCAGGGCATTGTAAGCACGTTGAGTATATCTAACCCACAGACTTGACGTGTACAGCGATGTACAGTAAGCCTTGAAAAGTGTAGTTTTAACTTCAACTGTACATCGAGCAAATCTGCGGGCTAGCATGTTCGCTCGTACTGACAATGCCCTGCGCTCCCTCTCCATATCTACATCGTCCTTCAGGTCGTCAGTCAACAAATGCCCCAAGTACCTAAACTGTGTCACTCTTTCTAAGGGAACACCATTAAGTGTTCAAATACGTATCATTTAAAAATTAGTTCTACCAGCCAACATAAGGAAATAACTCAAAATTTGCATCATAGGTATTACTTTACCACACATGTGGATAAAATGTAACTTTCTTATCAGTTTTTGAACAATCAAGAGACTTTTACAAGCTGGCGTGGTGAAAAATAATAAGTTCATGGGTCTGACTTCGGTTGGCGCGTGGTGGCGCCATCATCAACCATAAGTGCGTTGATTGCATGTTTATTTTCTTTATACCCCCATTGTTTTTCTCCTACCATACCTTGAAGGAGATGCGACGATAATAGTTTAATTAGACTGTGAAGGCTTGTTCGTAAATACACTACGACAATTTATTTGACCTTTGTCTTATTTATTGTATTTATCTCACCAACGTTGTTGAGTAAACACTATACGATTCGAGATAATTATAAAACCAGTTGAAAATAAATGCACATTGCCAGACGGTGTAAAAAATCTGGGAAAGCTGTAATTCAAGGTTAACAAAGTTTTATTGACGTTGTTACAATTTAATGATAATAAAGTGCTCGTAAATTACTATATATATTTTGCTAAGGCAAGATTTTAAGTATTTAAGATGCACTGACTATCCAGGAACTTCTAGAACGGAGAGAAAGCATAAGACGCGTCCGCTTGGTAACAACCATTTATTGAAAGAGAGCGATGATAAGTAGGTACTTATACATTATGTCAGTGAGAATTGTTTCTACCCTCTTACATCATTATACCCATATATTACACCTCCACCCTTATTTCTAACATGTATGAAAATTAATTAACTAGGTACATTTTCATGATAAAGTTTTTTAGTCAATCTCAGACCCATATCTTTTTACAGAACGTAACTTATCCCTAGGTCTCAGTGTGGGCCGGGGAAGGTTGACCGGGGGGTCGGTGGATTCTGACGTATTAGATCGGGGTGGCGAGGGAGCTGTCACCGCTGCTCCACCAGACTCCGCAGGACATTGATCTTCAACCGTTACACTAGATGTGTCGTTGCGCTCACTCCTCAACCCGTCCGACTCTTGGGTTGGTGATGACGGAGACGGATCCTCATATGTGCTCATCCAGCGACTTTTAATTTGATCCACATGTCTATGAATGGGTGAACCGTTTTCCGCCGCAACTATATAATTACGTGAACTTGTTTTTTCCTGAATTCTACCATCTAACCATCTACTACCCCCACTATAGTTCCTATACCACACATTTTCCCCCACGTTAAATTCCCTAGATGTACCGCCAGCGTAAGTTATTTGCTTTGTTTGTCGTTCTTTGACTTTGTCTTCTACCGATCCATCCTTTAACAAGTCTAGCCTGGAACGAAGCTTCCTACGCTGCAATAGCTCTGCCGGTGATAACCCTGTGGTACTATGTTCTACATTCCGATACGCTAGAAGGTAAGCCTGCAACGCTGCATCTATATCGCCACCATCCCGCATAGCCTTTTTAATAGCCCGCTTGCACAACTTGACTGCCTCCTCGGCAGCCCCGTTGGAAGCCGGATGGTACGCGGCCGCAAAAGTGACCTTGACCCGATTATGTGTCATGAAACTTTTATACTCTTGACTTGTAAAGGGTGGTCCGTTATCCGAAACTACTTCTCGTGGTAAACCGAAACGCGAGAAAGTCTCTCTTAATACCTTTATTACAGCTTTCGCCGTGGTCGACTGCATTTGGAAAACCTCTAACCACTTAGAAGTAGAATCGATAAGAATCAAAAATGTCCTACCCTGTATGGGTCCCAAAAAATCAATATGTAATCTGGTCCAGACGTCCGTCAAGTACCGCCAGGGCTGCGGCGGCGCGCGCGGCGGCGCCGAGCTCTCCGCCACGCACGTGCCGCAGCTCTTGCAGGTGCGCTCCACGTCCGCGTCGATGCCCGGCCACCACATGACACTGCGCGCCATACTCTTCATTTTTACAATACCCATGTGTCCCACATGTAGCTCCCGTAATAACTTTTCCCGCAATACTTCTGGGATTACTAACCGGTAGCCCCAAACCATGCAGCCCCTGTCCATATACAATTCGTTTCGTCGTAAAAAGTAAGGTTGGACCTCTCTGTCATTTACTGATGATGGCCACCCGGTCTGTAAATAACTTACTATTCGCCTTAATACAGAATCTTTTTCTGTGCTAACTTGAACCATTTTTTTATCTATAGGTAAAAAATCTTGAACAAAATTCAAATACGTAACTTCTTTCGTTAAACTGACCGATTTGTTTACCGGCAAACGGGACAGGGCGTCTGCCGCGTTACTCTCACTGCGCACATATTCAATATTAAAATTATATCCGGCTAGCAATACCGCCCATCGTTGAAGTCTACTAGCTGCCATTACTGGTATTCCTTTCTTTTCGCCAAAAATAGATACCAGAGGCTTATGGTCGGTCCGTAAAGTGAATTCCCTACCATATAAATATTGGTGGAATTTTCTCACCCCAAATATTATACTCAATGCTTCACGTTCAATTTGCGAATAGCCCTTTTCTGCCGCATTGAGTGTTCGCGACGCGTACGCCACCGGCCGCTCGCCGTCCGGCGTAATGTGAGACACCACAGCGCCCACCCCCAAGCTACTAGCGTCACAAGTCAAAACCACCGGCAGATCGAGAGAATAATGAGCCAGGACTTCACTAGACGTTAATATTTCTTTTATTTTCCTAAACGCCTCACTACACTCCTGGTTCCACTGAAACGTAACCCCCTTCTTTAGTAACTTGTAAAACGGTGTGAGTACCGTACTAATATTTCGGACAAATTTCGCATAATACATTACTAAGCCTATAAAAGACCGTAACTCCGTAATACTATTTGGTTCGGGAACCTTTTTTATTGCTTCTATTTTCTCAGGACACGTGTGTACACCATGTTTACTGATAACGAAACCTAAGTACGTCACCGATTCGGAAAAGAAAGTACATTTATCTTTCCTAACCTTTAGACCGTAAGTTTTGAGCCTTCTGAACACCTCATGTAACGTTTTTAAATGCGTTTCATCATCTTCCCCGGTTATTATCAGATCGTCTAAAAAAATATCTACGCGCGGTAAATCTCCAAATAGCTGTTCTAATTTCCTCTGAAAAATACCGGGGCTCGAAGCTAAGCCGTATATAAGTCGATTGTACATGAATAAGCCTTTATGGGTATTTATCACTGTAAGCCGTTTGGATTCGTCTAATTCAAATTGTGCGTACGCTTGCGATAAATCTAATTTGGTAAATCGAGTCCCTCCATATAATTTAGCAAGTAAGTCATCAACCCGTGGCAGCGGAAAACGGTCTACCTCCAAACATCTGTTGAGAGTTAGTTTAAAGTCAGCACATACCCGAATGGTTCCATCTTTTTTCATCACCGGAACAATAGGCGTAGCCCAGTCGGACGAGTTTACCGGAGTGATTACACCGTCCGCCACCAGCTGATCGAGCGCGCGCTCAACTGGCTCGCGCAGCGCGTACGCCAGAGGTCGTGCGCGCAGGAACACGGGCGCCGCGCCCTCTCGCAGCCGGAACCCCACCGTTCCGCCAGTAAACCTTCCCAAGCCGCCTTCAAATACTTCACAATATCTGGAACTGAAATCGTTTATGTCAAAAATATGCTTTGTACTAACATTATTACAATTGACGGATTTTACTAAGTCAGGTAGTATTCCTAACTCTTTTATCCACTGTCTGCCGAGTAAACTCGTTTTCCCGTTAACCATTACATACAAATCTAACTCTTTACATTTTTTGTTATATTGCACCGAAGGTAATATTTTACCTACGGGTTTGACACTTATGTCCGTATAATAACATAAATTCAAATTGCTAGCTTTTAACGGACACTCAGGAAATAATTGACTATAACAATCATAGCTAATACAAGATATCGCACTGCCCGTATCTACTTCCATAACTAAATTTACATTATTCACTTTTAATTGCACCATGTAAGGCCCATACTTCTTCAACTTTTTAGCATCTATAGAAAAGTTATTTACCTCTTCACTGCCGTTACTGTCACTGTCTGAATACTGGTACCCTGCCTGCTCTTCTAACATCGCATGAAAAGAGACGTTTTTTCTTAAATTCGGACACATTTTCTTAAGATGCCCTTCTTTGTTACATACTCTGCAAACATAGGCCCTAAATTTACACGAGCTCTGTCCATGCTGCCCTCCGCACGCCGAACATTGCTGGGTTTGTCCTCCCTTCCAGTCCGCACTGTTCGTAACGACTCGTCGCTTGCCCGCGCCCATAGCGCCCTTTGTCCCGTCGCCCTGCGTGACCTTTGGACCGCGCGGCCCATAGCGCTCGGTGCTAGCCGCCTCCGCCGACTGTCGCTTGTCCCGCTTCACCGTGGCCAGCTGATGCACTGCCGTTGCTATCATGGATGATGATACTCCCTCCTCTATTGTAGAACGGTCCTGTACCAACGCCGCATGACTTTCCGCTGCTTCCATCGCCACCGCCATTTTAAATGCTCTTTCAAATGTTAGGTTATCTTCCGTAAATAACTTTTGCCGAATGCTATCATTACGGATACCACACACGAATTGGTCTCGTAAATTCTCATTTAAACTGGCTTCTTGAAAATCACAATCTTTTGTTAACTTTTTTAACTCCGCAGTATATTCCGCGATGGTTTCGTCACTTCCTTGTGACCTCTGACGAAATTTAAATCGTTCGGCCATGGTACTCCGCGTCGGCTGTAGGTGCTTCTTCATAACTGCCACAAGGTCATCAAATTCTTTTGTTGACGGTTTGTCCGGTGAACATAAGTTTGCCAATAGCTCGTACGCCTCACTACCCATAACGGTGATTAAAGTCGCTACCTGCACAGCCGGTTTAACGTCGTTAACCACAAAATACTGGCCCAAGCGCTCCACATATAAATCCCAATTATCCTTATGCACATCGAAAGCACCAATTTTACCGATAGACATTGTAACTGCGATATTCACTCACGTCCACTAAAAAAAAAGTTTCACACGCGTTCACAGTTCGATTTCGTCGCCACTAAAGTATTTAAGATGCACTGACTATCCAGGAACTTCTAGAACGGAGAGAAAGCATAAGACGCGTCCGCTTGGTAACAACCATTTATTGAAGGAGAGCGATGATAAGTAGGTACTTATACATTATGTCAGTGAGAATTGTTTCTACCCTCTTACATCATTATACCCATATATTACAGTATGAACATAAATATATATCACTATTTTGACGACCGGTCTGGCCTAGTGGGTAGTGACCCTGCCTAAGAAGCCGATGGTCCCGGGTTCAAATCCTGGTAAGGGCATTTATTCGTGTGATGAGCATGGATACTTGTTCCTGAGTCATGAGTTCTTTCTATGTATTTAAGTATTTATATATTATATGATATATATAATATAAAAATCTCTCTCTGGATATTAACATTATTGAAAATATTTTAACATAATCGAAAAAAGTCAAACTATAGAAAACTGGGACAAGTATAAAACAGGTATTGCTAATTTGGCTATTGGAAAAGCTACGCATAAAACGCCGGTTGGCAACAATATGCCAGGACCTGACTCTCATATACTTCGGACATCTCTCACACCGTCGCGTTGAACGTGTACACGTAGGAGGGCTTAGGTCTCTCTTTCCGTAATTGGCGGGAAAAAAAAATAAGATACAGAAAATCGGTCACTACGAAACTTCTGTGACAATATTCAATTCACCAATACACAGGCAAACAGAAAAAGGAAAATCCTCGCATCGCAAATGGCGCACGACAATCAAAGCAACTATTAGGCACCCTGAGGAGAGTTGGGCTTCTGCGATATACAGATTTTCATTTACCTGGGGTAAATTGTTTTTTTATTACATTCAATAATGTTTCACAAGAATAAAGCAACTTTGTTCGACTCTCATTTCGCCTGGCATTTTCGCGGTTCATCTGATACAAAAAGTCACAGCCGTGGCTATCTTAGGCCTTCGCCTGGTGACAGCGACATTTCGATGCTTAATTACTTTCAGTCCAAATTATATACCTATGAGGATTCATGGATTTATACCTATGTACTATTAAAGTACTACGCTTAAATCGAATCAGATTGGTCAAATCTTCGAGCAACACCGGGAAGGGACCGACTCCCCATTCGCACTATTTCCCCTCTGCCGAAGCACATGCCCAACTGGGCATAGCGCGGTGCGTGTTGTGACTCGTCCGTACACAAAAAGAGATCGAGGTGTGCAAGATTTTTCTTTGTCGTGTGTCATTTTCTATGTATTTGTGTCGTCATTACAGATTAGATTTTGTATGTTGTGAGTGAGAAGTGCAGAGGCAGAGCGAAATATCGCTTGGGCTCCTTCCTTTCGACGTGTCGGAAAACTCGGAAGCCGATGTTGCTTGAATGGTTAAATTGATTGAAGTAAGTTGTCATCAAGTTAAAATGTATGCTCTATTTTCTTCTTAAAGTACCTAAGTTCACAAAAAACCTGTACCAATTTCTCCGGAGGAATCACTGAATCCTGAGTCACAGGCTTTGTCCTAGTTCAGGAAACAGAGGCTCAATCCTAATGGAACTGTTACAAACCTAAAATAAGTTTTATTTTGTAATTGAATGTAAGGCTCACATTCTGTATTAGGTTTCAAGTAAATAAAGATTTATTATTATTATTTATTATTTTATAATGTTGCGAATTATACTTAAAATAAATATTCTTCTAGTAATGAACTATGATGAGACACAAACACAAGATTCAAAAGACACATTTTTATAAAAATTACGGCAACTTTTTGCCAGTTCATCTCGTCTGGCATTTCGCGGTTCAAACAAAAAACAACAACCATGGCTATTACTTAGGCCGACGCCTGGTTACAGCGACATTTCGATGCTTAATTACCTGCGCGTTAATGCGTGCCGCAAAATAAATGGCCAGACGGAATTTTATCGGCCCGGCGTCGGCGGCTCGGTTGCACATTTTAAAGTTATATGCCCATTTTCAGAGGCCATATTCAAAGATTCGTGACATGGCGTATCATCTCGTTACTTTTATGGGATTATCGATGTCGTGGCCAGATCTTAGAATTGATCATTTTATGAAATGATCGGTTGGCTACATAATGAAAAAGTCAAACCTAACTTGACAATTTCATGAAGCGATCAATTCTAAAATGACATTTCATGAAATGATCAAATTGTTGATTTGGTTACGGCATAGGTACAATGACGTTGATTTCATTTTTAGGGTTCCGTAGCCAAATGGCATAAAACGGAACCCTTATAGTTTCGCCATGTCCGTCTGTCTGTCTGTCTGTCTGTCTGTCTGTCTGTCTGTCTGTCTGTCTGTCTGTCCGAGGCTTTGCTCCGTGGTCGTTAGTGCTAGAAAGCTGAAATTTGGCATGGATATATAAATCAATAAAGCCGAGAAAGTCGTACAATAAAATCTAAAAATTTAATTTTTTTTAGGGTACCTCCCCTACACGTAAAGTGAAGGTGAATTTTTTTTTTCGCTTCAACCCTAGAGTGTGGGGTATCGTTGGAAAGGTCTTTCAAAACTAATAGGGGGTTTCAAGAAACATTTTGTGATAAAGTGAATATATTCGGAGATAATCGCTCCGAAAGAAAAAAAAAATGTGTCCCCCCCCCCCCTCTAACTTTTGAACCATAGGTCCAAAAAATATGAAAAAAATCGTGGAAGTAGAGCTTAAGAAAGACATTAAATGAAAACTATAGCGGACATGATCAGTTTAGCTGTTTTTGAGTTATCGCAAAAAGTTTTCCCTTCATAGTAAAAAGACTTATTTTAATTAGGTACTGATTATGCAAATTTGCCTATTTGTTTAACTCAGGTGAAAGGTACCGTTTCATCCCTTGGTTAACAATTTACTATACTTTAAGCTCGAGTTTAGCTTATTGTGACGGAAGAGTAACTACGGAACCCTACACTGAGCGTGGCCCGACATGCTCTTGGCCGGTTTATTATTGTTTCGAGTGTCACAAAATATTAATGAGACAACATAATTATTTTGTATTGCAAGGTCTTTTTCTATATAAATGTTTTGGGGACAATCATACACATATCGACCTAGCCCCAAACCAAGCAAAGATGGGTACTAGGCAACGCTATATATACTTATATAGATAAATATATACTTGTATACATAGAAAATACCCATGACTCAGGACTAACCTAACCTAACCTAGCCCCAAACCAAGCAAAGATGGATACTAGGCAACGCTATATATACTTATATAGATAAATATATACTTGTACACAGAAAATACCCATGACTCAGGAACAAATATCTGTGTTCATTACACAAATAAATGCCCTTACAGGGATTCGAACCCAGGATCATGGGCTTTATAGACAGGGTCTCTACCCACTGAGCCAGACCGGTCGTTAAAATGTACCAATTTGCAATTAAAATTATTATTCGTTCGAAGAAAAAAAATGTTATTACTCGGTAATTTTGACACATCGAGACAACTGAGTACCTAATGTAAGTATATATTGAGAAGTTACAAAAATACCTCGAATACCGCTCTAGGGATGTGAATTTTATAAAACGATACAGCCTTTTGTCTTGAGGCTTGGCGGCGTTGAAACTGTGAACCTACGCACTGCCTTATCGGGAGCGTCACGGTCGACGGCTGGCGTTGTTACGGATCATAATGGATTTCCACCTACCTCATACGTATATATCTAAGGACGGACCTTCCGGGCACTAAGAATGGTGCTAGTTCAGTGGTGTCACTCACGAATTCCAGCCAATCGTGGAGTCTAACGGAACTAGTTGCGACTAATCGCGCGCGTGGTGTGAACTCATCAACCAATCGCGTTGCGGCGTTAGACTGCACGACTGGCTCGATCTCGTGTGCGTGACACCGCTGTACTGGCCCCATTCTTATTGACCGTAAGGCCCGTCCTTAGATATATATGTCTATGACCTACCTCTTTTAGGAAAGTTTACACAACGGACGTTTACAATGTTGAAAGAAAAAGTACTTATTACTAAAGCCCTATGAACACATACTATGTAACTATAATAGTAATTCTAAATTATGATTATTTTTGAGACTTTAAAAATACTTAAACTGCAAGAACCGCTCCGCAGGTGAAGGCGTCCTCCAAAGATGCCCAGTTTGCTCTGTCCTGGGCTTTTGCATCCAGTTAGGACCAGCTATTTTATTTATCTCGTCCGCCCATCTTGTTCGCGGTCTTCCGTTACCGCGATTCCCTCTTGGGCCTTGCCACGATGTCACTCTTAGGGTCCATTGGCCGTCAGTCAGATTGTGAGAAGTTGAACTAAAATTGAAAATTATCGAATTGGCTGATGTTGTTCTCACAGCTCGCAATTCTCAACCGATTCTCGTGAAATTTTGAGAGCAGCTTTGATTTTATTGTCGATTCGATTTTCGAAAACTTTTTAACATATTTATTCAGTTTTAAGTTATGCTCGCTAGGTCTACAGTTTTACTGGTCAATTTCCTCAAATCGACAGACTACTTATTCAAGAATCAAGGAAACGTAGGAGTAAATAATGTGCAAATTTTCGTGACTTTATTCATCATCATCATCATTATTTTAGCCTTCAAACGCCCACTGCTGAGCATAGGCCTCTCTTCATGTACGCCACTTATCCCGGTCCTGGGCTAGTCTCATCCAGAAGTGTCTCGCGATTTTTCGGCTGTCATCCACCCAACGAGCTAACCGACGTCTGGCGCTTCTTTCATCCGAAAGCGGCCACCAATCCGTGAACATTCTGGTCCACCTGCCATCACTCTGCTTAACAACGTGTCCCGCCCAAATCGCCCAATTCCATTTAAGCTTGGTAATAACTACGAGGATTTTTTTTTCTTACCATCAGGCGGGCCGTATGCTGGTTTGCCACCGACAGTATAAAAAAAAATCAATTAATTTTTAGTTCGTGTGACAAAAGCGTTATATTTTCAACAAATTCTCCAAAAGCGGACTCTATAAAAATATGCGGTTAGAGTTTTGCTTTTTACTACCTATTTTAAGGCCTTGTTTTAAAGAATTCGCCGGACGAAAATAGTTTTATGCACTAACTAGGTTGTGCTAAATGTCAAACACATTATAGAGGTCATAATCCGGATTTATTTATGCTTATATCGGTTTATATACGATTTTATGACGCCATAAAGGTTTTAATGGACCTTTTTTGGTTAACAAGTGCGTTAACCATGTAATTATTATTTGCACTCTTAATAATACAAGAAAACTAGCTAAAATTACGGCATAATAAATGGAAGACTTTAAGTAAGTAAGTAAGTAAGTAAGTAAATATTCTTTATTGCACCAACAATTATACATTTTACATACATGTAAAACTACAAATGAATTTTAAAGGAAAATAGAACCAGGTAACAACAGGCGGTCTTATCGCTAAAAAGCGATCTCTTCCAGACAACCTTTAGGTAGCAGGAAATTTCGAACTCATACAAAAGTCAACAGGTAGTGCAAGGAGCTAAATATGGAGACTATTAAATACAAACACACATACTACTTATATAAGTATTAAAACAATACCTAATATACTAATAAATATACAATATAATATAATACAATATATATATATATATATTTATACTTACACATATACAATATATAAATGGCAACTTAAGGTAGAGATAGAAAGTATATGGTAGTGCCTTTAAACCTATATTTGTGCGGAAATGAATATGCGCGGAAAAATATGTATGGGAGCCCTCAAGACACCACGAGGGATTTTATTAAGTGGACTGTATATTAAATAGAAAAAAAAGTACTTGCTTGACGCCTAGATTTAAGGGATTTAGGAAATGCCTGCGCACATACCTGATGATCTTGCTGTACGGTACTTGAGCTGGCCAGCACTTCGTAAAACTTTCCACGATCCTCAGCGACAGTACACACGTATATCACTTTCACTCTGGTTCAACAATTTTTCTAATTTTTATTACATTTTTATTTCTTTCGGCTAAGAGATGCGTTTGGATCTGCATCAATTCAGGAACTGATTCGCCAAGATGGCGTCTCATAGAACATGCCGTAAGCGAGACAGCAATACGGCTTTGTGCGCGTCGGCAAGGGATAGGTAACTTGGAAGGGTTAAGAGCGTTTTACAAGTACCTACATTTGAAAATATTAGGAAAAACCACCTTAAAATAAAAATATCAAATTTGAAACTCAACATCCCCCCGGCCTTGAAGGAACCCTTCAAAGAAAAGAAAGGAAAGAGCCAAAGTGCTCAAACTATGAAAAATATCATCGCAGCATGTGGTCATTGTGCCAAGTTACTTGCTAAGTTCGTAATAGGAATACAAAACAAAAATTAACCTAACACCTCAACCCAAAAAAAAGAAAGGTTTAAAAAATAATGATAATGCACAACAATTGTGCCAATAATCTAAGTAAGATAAGTAAAGCGTAAGTATAAGCTAAGCTAGCTTAAGTATTATAATTAATTGGTCTATATCAGACGCGAACTAAACCTAAATCCTTAACTAAAATTAGACTCCTATTGAGTCGGTAACGGACATAACCGTATGGTTGGCCGTTTATACGTTCCAGTCTTCGTTTTTACTTCCGCCACGCGTATGACTCCGTCTTGAGTATTAGGATAGACGTTGGTTATAATTCCTAATGGCCATTGTAAAGGCGGGGCGTTATCAACGCTTAATATTACTACGGTACCAATTTTAATTGGATTTGAAGGAGTATTCCACTTTTCACGTTGCTGCAAATTATGTAAATACTCCATTTTGAATCGTTTCCAATAAGACTGCACTAGCGAGTCCATTAATGAAAACCGAGACAGTAAATTAGGGCGTTCATCAGACAAATCAGCCGCTGGTAAAAATTCCAGCGGGGACGTGGTTAAAAAATGAGACGGAGTAAGCGCGAGCGGTTCGGAAGGATCCGAGCTTAAAGCGTACAAAGGTCGACTGTTAAGCAAAGCTTCCACCTGAGTAAGGACGGTTTCCATCTCCTGGAAAGTTAGAATTTGCTTTCCTATCACTCTGAATAGTAAAGTCTTAGTGCTTTTTATGTTAGCTTCCCATATACCTCCGAAATGGCTAGCGGTAGGAGGATTCATTTTCCAGGTAATACGGTGTTTCGCGAGCTCGTCGCTGAAAGTTTTATAGTAATCGTCCGATCGTAAGAGATCGTGAAGCTCCTTAAAATAAGCTTTTGCGGATACAAAATTTGTCCCGTTATCCGAATAAACAAAGCTACAGGGACCTCGTCGTGATAGGAAACGCTTGAAAGCGTCTATGAAACACGCAGAGGTTAAGTTTGAGGCCAATTCTATATGAACGGCTTTCGTCACGAGGCAAATAAAAAGGCATATATAGGCCTTAACGCTGCGTACACCACGTTTTCTATAAGGAGTAACATACAGTGGTCCAGCAAAATCTATACCAGTATGCATAAAAGCCTTGCATTGCTCTAAGCGACATTTAGGCAAGTCTGACATAAGGGGAAAAGTAGGCCTAGGATTTAACCTAAAACAGCGGTTACATTTTTGAGTGCGTTGCCGAACAATGCGACGCGAAGAAATAATCCAAAATTTAGTTTTTAATATTGCAACTAAATGTTGAGGCCCTGCGTGCAAATTATTACGGTGATAAAAATCAATTATTAATTCTATTATATGACCTTTTTTAGGTAAAATTATAGGATGCTTAGATGCATAATCGAGCGATGAGTTCGATAAGCGACCTCCAACGCGTAAAATCCCATCAGAAAGGAAAGGAAACAGTTTCTGTAACTTTAACGAGCATTTACGACCTTTCGAAATGGATTTAATGTCAGCTGAGAAGTGTGCATCTTGCACCGCTCTTATAATTTTAAATTCAGCAGTATTCAGGTCATTAGCGGTAATTACATCATTTCGCGGTAGCTTCTTCAGAAAACGAAGCACATAAACAGTAGTTCGAAGAAGTTTGTTCCAAGTAGAACAGCGGTGGGCGAGCGTCAAAAGAGGGTGATCAATTTTAGTAACCTCCGTAGTCACGTGGGATACAGTTTTCTCCTCGGGTAGTTGTGACCGATTTGGAACGAACCTTTGTATAGGCCAACACTGTATAGGTTGTGATAACCAAGCGGGTCCTTTAAACCAAAGCTCATGCTGGAGCAATTGAGAAGGAGTAAGACCACGTGACACACAGTCACCAGGGTTTTGCGAACCTGCAACGTGGTATAAGTTGTCAGGTGAAATATTAGTTTGGATTTGCGAAATGCGATTAGCGACGTAAGTGTCAAATCTATGTGGAGAGGCGACCGACCAGCATAAGGCGACCTCCGAGTCTGAAAATGCATAAATATTATTTATTTTATGCCTAGTAGACATAGTGTCGTGAACTTCCTTAAGAAGTTTGGAAAGAAGTAATATCCCGCAAAGTTCCAAACGAGCAAGAGTGACTTTGGGCTTAGCGGAAGCGACTCTTGATTTTGAACAAAGCAACGTGACCACAGGCGGCTCGTTGCCATTCACGACGTGGGAATATATTACACACCCATATGCGGACTCGCTCGCATCGGAAAACCCAATTAACGAAATTTCAGACCGCATCTCAATGCTTGTATGTCGAGGAAAACTAAGGCGAGATATTTGCGGTAGCTCGTCTAAATATTGTTGCCACTGCTTAACAATATGCGAGGGAGGCTCTTCATCCCAATCGATAGAAAGAAGCCAAAGCTGCTTGATAATTAATTTAGCATACAAAATAACTGGGCCGACGAGTCCTAGGACATCGTACAGGCGTGCGGTAGCCGAAAGAATGGCGCGCTTGGTACAAACGGACGGAGGACTCGAAATGTCAAAAACAAAGCTGTCTCGTGCAGGTAACCATTTCAAACCTAAAACCTTAAAAGTACTTCCGTCGTCGAAGGAAATAGATTTAGATTGTCGGTGCGATTCAGGAATGTGTTCGAGCAATTCGCGTGAATTGGAAGACCATTTGAGTAAATCAAATCCACCTGCTTTGAAAAGGGCGATCAACTCGTCAGCTATCTTAACAGCTTCCTCGGGTGAAGAAGCAGAAGAAGCGAGGTCGTCCATATAGACATCTCTTTCGAGCACAGAGGCTGCCTTCGGCCATTTGTGCCGCTCATCGGCCGCTAACTGACGTAACGTCCGAATTGCCAAAAAGGCTGAAGGTCGAAGTCCGAACGTCACACGCGTGAACGTTAGCACTTCGAGCGGGTCGGTATCAGAAAACCGATATAAAATACGTTGGTATTTGCGGTGCGAAGGGTTTACATAAATGCATAAGTACATTTGTTTTACATCAGCGAAAAATGCGGTTTTATAAATGCGCACATTCAACAAAATGTGAAAAATGTTAGCCTGTAGGTTACATCCTGAATATAAAATGTCATTTAAAGATAAACCTGTATCCGTCTTTGAACTTCCGTCCAGGACCGGTCTCACTTTCGTACTTATTTTGTCATTACGTAATACAGGGTGGTGCGGTAGATAAAATCCAGGAGTAGATTCGTCATCGGTTGACGCGCGGGTGAGAATACCTTTATCAAGATAATCGCGAATAACTTCGTCGTATCCAGATTTAAGTTCAGGATTTTTAGCGAATTTCTTTTCCAACAGTAAAAAACGCCTTTTTGCGGTATTAAACGAATCGCCCAATGTCTGAGGATCGTCTTTAAACGGAAGGTCCACGGTATAACTGCCGTCAGTATTACGGACAGTGGTTGAAGTGTAAATATTTTCACATTTTTGATCTTCTGGGCTCAAAAAGGTACGAGAAGGTATTTCTTCTACTGCCCAAAAGTTCTCAACGAGCCTATGAAGCGGATCGCTAGTAAACGCGCAAAGCGTGCGGTAAGCGGTAGGCGGGTTAACTATAGCGGCGTCACCCATTATTATATACCCTAAGGTCGTTTCTAAAGCGGTTGGTATAGTAGGATCCGAACTCTCAATTTTCTTAGACAGCAATATTTTGCAATAAATATTAACCCCCAAGAGTATATCTATAGGTCCAGGTTCCGAAAAACTATCATCTGCGAGCGTTAAGTCGCGAACGAAATCCACAACCTCTTTATTTACGCGCGAGTCGGGTAACTGTGAGGTTATACGATCTACTATCAACGGACGAATCGAATATTGATAAGAATCATCTATTAAAGATGAAAAAGTGAGCGCGGTATTGCCCTTTGTCTTGAGAACTATTTCTCCCAAACCAGAGGCTTCCGTAATATGTTGCGGTTTATTCATAGCAAGCGAAAGGCGCTTGCAACAGGCGACAGTAATGTAATCCGACATGGTTCCCGGATCAATTAATGCGCGAAGGATATGCGTGCGGTTTAAGGAATCAGTAACCTTAATTTTAGCGGTTGCTAGTAAAGCGGTAGTCAGGCATGGACCAGTATCGTTCTTACATGCCATAGTGCGGATAGATGCGGAATTTACCTCATGAGGAGGCGGCAAGCTATTTTTGACCTTAACTGCAGCAATTGCAGGGTCTATATTAGCTTGAGCGGGATTATCGGCCCGTACACCTGAGGAGGCTGGGGTCGAGTCATAAGCGGTAGCGGGTGCGGGAGTAACAACATTATTTGTTGTTGCGGGAAAACAATTATTAGATGCGGGCGCGGATACAACTGCACTAACGTTGCAGTGAGATTTCTCTTTCGTATCGAAATGTAACATAGTATGATGTCTCAACGAACAATGAGAACAATGGCGCTTGGAAGTGCAAGCATTTGTCTTATGTTTCACACTTAAACAGTTGTTACAATAAGAATTTGATTTTATAAAATTGAACCTGTCGTGCGGTGTCATTTTATTAAAAGATTGACATGAATATAAATGCTCATGTTTTTTATTTTTACACAGTGAACATTTATCGCTAGCGCTTGTGCCGTTGGCCGCATCTGTGTTTACAAACGATTTAGTTTTTTGCAGCAGGCGTTGCTTAGCAGAATTCTCAACAGATTTATTGATTATCGCATTTGGTGAACGAGATAAAACTTTGTTTTGTTCTTTGACAAACTCAATTAAATTTTGATAAGAGGGAATTTTCTCTTTGCGGTATGTAATTTCGAACAATTTAATTGTATCGGAATCTAACTTTTGCAGCGCTAGATGTAATAACATGAAGTCGGTTAAGTCATCCAGGTTCAACTGCTTAAGGGCTTCGACAGACGAGTTAAATTTATTTATGAATGAATCCAAGCCAGCGGCGTTGGTTGCGGTTAATTGTTTAAACGTTAGCAGCTGATTAAAATACGCTGACGCTAACGAGCGTGGATCATCGTATTTTTGTATTAATGCGTTCCAAATAATTGGATAATTCTCCGCGGTTGTGGGCAAGCCGGAGCAAACATTTGCTGCATTGCCGGTTAATTTGCCAACCAAATAGTACACCTTTTCGCTGTCAGTCAGCGATGCGTTTTCGTGAATGATACTTTTAAACTGTTGGTAAAACAAAGGCCAGTTTTTGACATCTCCGTCAAAAGAAACTAACTCCAATTTAGGCAGGCGGCATTTTGGTTTCAGAGAATTTACCGGTTCAGAGGGAACCTTGGATTCATTATCTATCAGAACTTGCTTAATATAACAAAACATTTCCTCAAAGGCCGTCCATGACTCGTAATCTATTTCAGAGTCAGGGTGCAATTGCAATTGCATTAAATTATAGGACTCTAAAACGGCTTGGTAGTCTTCACGCATCTTATCCAAATTTAATGCACTCGTGTGAAATGCCCTATATTGAGTAGGATCGGTTTCCGCCTTATGAGCAAGTCCCAAGATGTTTTCTACGCGCTTGTATATAACATCGCGCCTAACTGTATAGAGGGCTAGCTGATTTTTATTTGTATTGTAATCATCGCTAATAACGTCCTCGCTGCCTTTTCTATGTTTTGATTGTTTTGGCATTTTTATTGGGTACGAATAAGTTTTGCAATAAAACTAAATGAAAACGTCGTAAATAAATAATAAACCTATGAGTTATTTTAGTATGAAGGTGTAGTGTACTATTTAGTTTAGCAATTCTACTAGACGTAATTTATGCGAATGTTACAGAATATATGCGGTTTAAATAAATGAGTTCCCTTTTAAATAGGTATACCTAACGAATATTAGCCGCGAGTCAACGCCGTTACACGGTAAACGTAATATGTTTCTACCCGAAATACTTGAGCGAGCGGTGTGGCGTTAACTTGCCGTGCAATCGTACGAGTATAGGAATGAAACGAGCGGAATAAATAAAATTAGCCGAACAAATCCGAACTATCACGAATGAATTGAAATAATTATTTTGCCTATTTCCAAGATGGCTAACAATTATGGAATGTGAACAAAGGAAAAGTGGAACACGTGTATAAGTATGTTTGTCATAAAATTAAAATAAATTAGGAAATAACCTACGATCGATTGTACTTAGCAACGCGGGGCGGAAATAAAACGAAATAACTGCCGATGCGGGAGATATAGTAAGGTGATTGACAGAATATTTCAGTTACGTTAGCACAATGACCATATAGTTAGCGGGATATTTATGACAAATAGTTAACTATCCGGTTCGAAGGACCAAAAAATTATGGTAGTGCCTTTAAACCTATATTTGTGCGGAAATGAATATGCGCGGAAAAATATGTATGGGAGCCCTCAAGACACCACGAGGGATTTTATTAAGTGGACTGTATATTAAATAGAAAAAAAAGTACTTGCTTGACGCCTAGATTTAAGGGATTTAGGAAATGCCTGCGCACATACCTGATGATCTTGCTGTACGGTACTTGAGCTGGCCAGCACTTCGTAAAACTTTCCACGATCCTCAGCGACAGTACACACGTATATCACTTTCACTCTGGTTCAACAATTTTTCTAATTTTTATTACATTTTTATTTCTTTCGGCTAAGAGATGCGTTTGGATCTGCATCAATTCAGGAACTGATTCGCCAAGATGGCGTCTCATAGAACATGCCGTAAGCGAGACAGCAATACGGCTTTGTGCGCGTCGGCAAGGGATAGGTAACTTGGAAGGGTTAAGAGCGTTTTACAAGTACCTACATTTGAAAATATTAGGAAAAACCACCTTAAAATAAAAATATCAAATTTGAAACTCAACAGTATAGTTTCAGCTGATTTTTGAAAATGGGGAGAGATTTAGCTAATCTTAATTCTACTGGCAGAGCATTCCATAACCGAACAGCCCGGAAGGTAAAAGAGCTATTATAAAATTTTGAAGTAGATAAGGGAGGAGCAAGAATATGAGTCTGAGAACATATCTGATAGAAGAGAGATACTTGAAACGCTCTTTGAGATAAGGTGGTGTAGCGGGGTTAAAGAGAATGCCATAAAGGAGGGCAAGAACATGAGAGTCACGGCGAAGACGAATAGGAAGCCACTTGAGCTGAGAACGAAACTGAGACACATGGTCATATTTGCGCAAGCCAAATATAAACCTTATACAGAGATTCTGGAGGACTTTATAATTAAAACAAAAAATATTACTTTGCTAATCCGCGAAAAGATAACGTGCTATAGTATTTGCATTCCTATTTGCGTTATTTGACACATTGTAACTGACGTTTATAGAGATGTAACTAACCCAAATCGACTGTCACAGCAAGCGATTACGATTGGATAGCACCTAGAATGAGGTATTGAATTGTGACTTTTAATTAATTTTATTTGAGAATAAAAAAAAACTTTAGACTTCCTATTTTTCATACAAATTAAATATTACGTTCAATGTACGCTGTCATCATCAGTGTCGTGTAAGAGGAAACAGGGGGGTCAGTACTTGCGCCATAAAGACGTCCTCAAGCGTCACCTGACCACTTGCGGTATACCGAGTGATTCCTGGGAGAAACTGGCGATGCGTAGAACGGAATGGCGCGAAACTGTGCATAAAAAGGTAGAGTAATACGAGCAGCGGCGCTTGGAAGACCTGGATGCCAAGCGCCATCTCCGTAATGGCTCCTCTACACGATGGACCATCATAGTGGTCCACTAAGCTGGGCCAGCGTGTAGAGCGGGTAGTGGTGTCGGATGGCTTATGGCGCGCGGGATGGCGGTGGGATGGCCGCGGTGTCGGTTTTTCGTCCGCACATCAAAGGCAGTGGACCAGCGATGGCTGTCCGCATCTACACGTGGCCCATCCCTCAGTGCGTGCTCGAACGCGGTCGAGTGAGGACGTTCGTGCTGTGTATTATTTTGATTAAAAATGACGAGTATGTGGCCGCATCACGAAAGAATAAAGTTTTTAGAGTTATATCGGGGAGAAAGCGTAACATGGAACCCCAAACATAAAGACCAAAACTATAGAAATAAGGTAGCAGGATATTAAAAAAACAAGTTTTTATAACAAATAGTGCACGAATTAGTTAGAGGATTAGGAAAATTACTTATACATTACGCAGACATCTGTATATACAGTACATTCACAATTTAAATAAATAAATATACCAATAATAAAAGAAATTAATATTAGATACCTACATATCTAAATATACATACATAAATTATATATATATGCACAATATATACCAACACAGCGGCACATTAAGGAAGAGACAAGTAATGATTTTTAGTAAGGTTTCAAAGCTTTGCAGAGTTTATTGCACAAATTTAAATTGACTTAGGTGACAACCTGTGTGGCCTAGTGGTTAGTGACTCTGCCTATGAAGCCGATGGTCCCGGGTTCAAATCCTGGTAAGGACATTTTTTCGTGTGATGAGCATGGATATTCGTTCCGGAGTCATGGATGTCTTCTATGTATTTAAGTATTTAGTACCTGGGCGACCGAGCTTTGCTCGGTTATAACTATTTATTGTAATATGGTGGTGTATAGGTGATAATCTTAACTACATTTTTTACAAAATTAAACTTGTCTAAAACAATAAAAACCCCCATATACCAAATTTCAGCGAAATCGTTAGAGCCGATTCCGAGATCACATAAATATATATATATATATATATATACAAGAATTGCTCGTTTAAAGGTATAAGATATGTATTTAAGTATTTTTTTTAGTTCTATGTGTTTAGAGCTCAACGAGGGGGGGTGGGGTTAGGGTCGGCTACGCGCATGTAACTCCTCTGGAGTTGCAGGTGTACATAGGCTACGGAGACTGCTTACCATCAGGCAGGCCGTATGCTTGTTTGCCACCGACGTAGTATAAAAATAAAATAAAAAATAAAAATGTATATCGTTGTCTAAGTACCCACAACACAAGCCTTATTGCGCTTTCCGTGGGACTTAGTCAATTTGTGTAATACTGTCCCATAATAACTATAATAAGTAGTTTATTTATTTATTACGATGGATAGATAACATCCACCATAATCTTCTACGTCATTTCTTTTTAATTACTTTATTATTGTGCAGATTAAGAAAAGGTTGGTACGTGGCGTATAAATAAATTGCTGCAGCGGCTAATGCTCCCACGTCCATCTTGGAAGACGAATAGATCGCAACTGAATGTCGCCATCGTGTAGTGGCGTGTCAGCCATCGCATGGCCATCTCGCTGGGCCAGCGCTGGGCCATCGTGAAGAGGAGCCATAAAAGACGCGACCGAGGCCCTCGTATACCTATACCTACAACCCAGCTGGTCAGCTTCATTGCGCACCATGCGATCGCATTTTCAAAACCAAATTTGGCTTTGCAAGCCATATTAGAGCTTTCCATGTTTCCGAATAAAAACAGTTGAAGGAGTCGCCGTCGTCGGATACGGCGAGGAGGACTATTTTTTTTTTAAATTGACGTTGATTGTCACGCTTAAAATTACAAAATTCGCAATACATTGCGTCTTAGAATTAACTTTAAAGTGTTCTAAAAATCAAAATACAAGTCATTTTTAAAAATTGCTTAGCAAATGTTGGTTAGTTTAGTTACAGCCTACAGTTTAAATTTTTGCTCGTGTTACAGGCTATACCCGGTATATACCATCGCTGTTGCCCACGAATACTAAGTGTTTGTGAACACACAACAATCTCAGTTGCACCTGCTATGAGGGGGCTCGTAACTTTGATGGCAATCTGAAGTGTAATTAGCGTAGGTTGTATGTCTTCAGTCAGGAATCGGGGGACTTAATTTGGAGTTTGCCACATTAACTGACTAAATAAATGTATTATGTATCTGTAGCAATATATAACACTGGTCAACAGTGGTTTTGTTGCCTCTGATATATGATTGATTTCCTATGTATTTATGCTTACAATCTATGAAACTATCAATGATTTTGGAAGATTTACTCTACTTTTATGAAGTCTTTATTTTAATTTTACAGTTAAAAATCTAAATATATGATATAAAATACGCTAAAATCATAAATACTAGAGCAAATTCATAACTTTAATGAATATATTCGTAAAATGTGCACTTGAAAACATAGAAGTTCGCAGAGATATCCTGGGCAACAAGAAAAATAATGTTTTTTTTGTACAGCAGTGTAATATATCATTATAACTACAATTAAAAACTAAATAGGTGTTTAACTATTTACCATGTACATTTTGTAAAACATCAGTTATTCCGAGAAGACGGCGTGGGCAACTATGACGAAAATAAATTTTGCTGCGAGCGTGAGACAAAATGACATTGATGACCCTTAAATTGGTTTTGGTTTCGATTTTGACCGGACTGTGCATACATGTGTGGGCTATGCTACTGTAGCATAGCGAGGCTAACTTTGATGCCAAACTGAAGTGTTTGAAGTAATGCTCGTTTTATTCTCAGTCTAATTATCGTTGGGTGTTCGTCGTGAGTCAGGAAGCGGGTGGACTTAATTGGGAGTTTGGTACATTAACTGATTCTGTATTTCGCGGGTTTGTAATGTGTTTGATGGAACAGTGTATATAGTATCGGAGATCTAATTATATATAATTTTTATAGAGTGTGGCCAAGTATTTTAAACTCTAAAGGTGTCACAATATCTCATGACAAATTCTTCATATGTTACAAAACAATATAGAGATATTCATTCAATAACTGGCAATAGGTGCATAATATTTTTTATCAAGATCGTAAAAATACTCCATTAATAACAAAATTAAATAAATGTTACCTTAAAGTAAAACTACCAACAAAACTAAATCTAAGTTTAATAACCGCTTACTAATTTTGATTTATATAATACGTAATGTTAATCGAACAGTACCTAATGAAAAAATGCTTTTGCGACTTGTTCGGACAGGTAAAATAAAATAATTAACGATTGAGTAAAATATAAGCACATATAACTATAATCACGCTTGATACATACATTTGTCATTTCGATACTAACCATTAAGTCCATACGATTTAATGTTCGAGGAACTGGCGAGGTCGCGGCCATAGCTCGATTTACCCGCTTCGGGCCATTCACAGATATTTACCGGTAGACGGATTATATTATAAGACGACACGCAAAACTGTGAAAAAAAAAATGCTTAAAAATAACATTTTATTTAAACAATCTTTCTGTGCTTTCTTTGCTAGCAGAATGAAGGATTCATGATGTAAGCTCAATATTTTTTGTCGTTATTTGTGTACGTGTGCGGGTTTAGGGTCGGAAACGCGCATGTAACTCCTCTGGAGTTGCAGGCGTACATAGGCTACGGAGACTGCTTACCATCAGGCGGGCTGTATGCTTATTTGCCACCGACGTAGTATAAAAAAAACCATATAAGTAATATGTGGCATTATCTAGGAAGAGGGACCTTTATTGTCGATGGGGCTTACGCCGCACTGCGTCGCGCAGCGTTGTATTTGTATCTGAGCATCGTTTATGACGGCGGAAGCGCCATCGACAATAAGGTCCCTTTTCATAGATAACGTCACATATAAGTATGAATAGATATTTATATGTATTTATGTATGGTATGTTATTATATTATATTTGGTTGTTGTTGTTAAAGTAGCACTGCCCACAATCTCTGCTTTGCCTAAAGGTTGACTGGTAGAGAATGCCTCATGGCATTAAGTCCGCCTTTTTTACTTTTTTGTATTGTGCAATAAAGGTTAAATAAATAAATAAATCGGTTGTCTCCCATGTCGGACGTGTGGCATAGCAACAAACAATGTCGTTTAAAAAGCGGCTGTATCTGTTTTGGTAATGTAGGACGATCGACCTCAATGTAGGCAAGCGCTCATACTATTACATAGATAGATTTGAGCTTGAATACTATCACGATATGGTAGAAGTATACAGGAACAAATACCTAGGGACTCCGTGCACACTAGGAGAGGCAATTAGCAGCCTGAAAACTTTGGCTAGGCTTCGTGGAGGAGCTGGGGTGGTTAGAGTAGCGCTACCTCGTCTCACGCAAAATAGGTACAATGGTTGTCGATTTGCGGAAAATGCCCAGAAGCACTAACTAACTAACTATCACGATACAGTTGCTTTTAAAAGACATTGTTGCTTTGCCACGTGGCTAATACGGGAGCTGACCGGTCGAATAAAAGAAACAATGGCTTTTGTATTTGCATACTATTCCACTAAGGGTCGAAGTAGCTACCTATAGCAAAATAAGTGACGTGACGGACGTCTCAGCCCGAAACTGGATGTTCTAGAGCTAGTCATCCAGTCTTTCACAATGCGAACTCTAAGATAGGTAATCTACAGTACTATGCCTTGCATTCTCACTAATTTTATATGTAATTAAGTATTATGATGGGCAATTAACCGAACGTGAAATATGTTCCTGGCTGCCAAGCTAGTTTATAGAGACTTCACAGAAATTGTAAAAAGGTTATTACTGCAGGCACTTCAAGTCTTGAAACAGTGTTGTGAATGTTATTTATTGCATTTTGTCGTAAAAAAATAAGTAAAATGGGTCACTTTGCACTGTGCACTTTTTGTGATGGGGAAAAAATGTTAAACTCGCGACAGGTCACGTGACCGACAGATTCGTCAGATTGAAAATTCGTAAGACGGACACGTGACCTGATCGACAAACTGTTACAATGTCATTCAAGCCAGTAGACCGCCGGCGCGGCGTAGGAGAGGAAGTGTTGTATTTTACCACATAAATGATAGTACTTTTATACTGATAATTCAAGCAATTCGTGCAAAATTATTCCCTAACCATTCCCAAATATCCAAAATACTAACGATATTCAAGTTTTCACTTCTGCCGGCACTCCCGGAGTGCAACCCGTTGTTTTTTTTTTTTGTTGTGAGTTAAAATTCTGCGACTTTCATGTAGACATAATAAAATAAACGGACTTTGAAGCCTAATTTTCGTACTTCACACAGGCATGATAAAATCTTCTAATTCTTAATTTCTTATTATGAAAGTCTTAGAAAAATGTATACATAAATCGTTAGCTTTTGTAATGTCTACAGAAAAGACGCCGGTTTTCCCGTACTTTATTGACCCAAATGGAAATAGTAGATTGTGTCACAAGGGCGCAAAATGACATATTAACGGCGTAGGAGTACAATGATTTCTGATCGAAGCGAAAAATTCTATAATTGATTCCAACGACCAAGGTGGAAATAATTTTGCTAGCAGGGAAGAAAAGTGCCACTTTGATCCCTCTTAGCAGGGAAGAAAGAGCCCTTTTCCGAATAGGCGATGTGAAAACGTTTATTTCCTTCAATCTAAATCTAATCTAGTTTGTTTGCTATTTACAAATTGCAAATTTTAGATATACCTACAAATGTAAATATGGAATGACTTGACGATTTTGTTAATGTTTTATTTTGTTGTGTTGAATATCTGCCATAACATAATGAGATTGCAAAGTAACTACGTACTTCTCTACCTTTTTCCTCTTTTTTTTCCTTCCGTGACTATTCGTACAAGAAAGCACTAAGCGAACAAGAATAGTATTTTATACAATTGTAATAATAAATAATAATAAATATTATAGGACATAATTACACAAATTGACTAAGTCCCACAGTAAGCTCAATAAGGCTTGTGTTGAGGGTACTTAGACAACGATATATATAATATATAAATATTTATAAATACTTAAATACATAGAAAACACCCATGACTCAGGAACAAATATCCATGCTCATCACACGAATAAATGCCCTTACCAGGATTTGAACCCGGGACCATCAGCTTCGTAGGCAGGGTCACTACCCACCTAGGCCAAACCGGTCGTCAAATTGTGATATAATAGAGAGCTTTTCAGTCGAGTACCGTGTTTAAGAAGGTAAGAGATAGAAAAGCTTGATTTTATCACTATTGTATGCAATACTTTTTCTACTAGAAAATCTAAACAATTAAACAAAATTAGGTTAGTATCTCAGTGCATAAAAATATAATGAAAAAGACATCAACGCACTTTTTATCATTAAATAAAACCTCGTTGATGTCTTTTGTTCTTGACCGCGGCGACACGTGATTGGTCGAATTCATTATAGTTGCGTTTCGATAGAACTCATTATAGTTAGGTCGGGAGTTCATAGTGAAAAATATGCAATTACAGTCTGGTATACGAAGTCTTAATTCAACGATTAAAGTCGACGAGTAGATTCAGATTTTTTATTGGTAAAAAAATGCAGATTTTTAACACGTCAAATAAAAATACTGTTAAATAATAGTCTGTAAACCGTTTAAATATTTTATTTTGATAATTGTACTTAGTTCCTGAACGCAACCTGTTGAAAGAATCCTATGAAAGAATCCTGTAGAATATCGCCTGTCATTCTGTCTCCGTTTAATTTAGCTCGACGCATTAATGTGTTCCGATAAATAAATATGGATTTAAGTGTTTAAAACCTCTTATTTATTATTTAAAACCTCTCAAATACCATATTCACTTAAATGTGCGGTATAGCTATAATTAAATCACAATTTCAAAATTGATTTAGAATTAATAACAAAAGGTCAAAATATCGCCAAATAAATAAAAAGTAGAAAAAGTGTTTTAGATCACAAGCCTTAAACTTTACGGTAATTTGTCCAAAAAAAAACAGAAAACAACCGCTGACGCTATTTTGCGTGCGTTACGCCGCTTGCAAGCAGAGGACGGCCGCGTCACGATCTCTATAACTGCATCACACGTCCCGATAAGGCGTATAAACACGGATAATGTGAGAAGTTAAGCCGTTTTGGTTTGGGAGAGGAATGCACGCGCCGCGGACCGGCCTTACACCGTCGTGACTAGTAGACGCTACCAAATAAACATTTAGTTACGTGTGATTCAAGATTGAATGCTAATGGTTCCGTGTTTTCATTCATTTGTCTGAAGTACGGTAGGTTATGTACGAGTCTGCGAGCTTACTTAAAAAAAAACGATTTGTAAAATCTTGAGACTACACTGCGAAAACTACGTTATATAAGATAAAAAAAAATGTTTATTGCACAAAAAAGGACACAAAAAGTATACAGCAGTTGTTTTTAGGAGTCGTATGCGTTAGCATATTATTGTATCGATTAACGTATTAATTTTACTAATAAGTTTTGATTTCTTTGTACAGTATATAATATAATAAGTATTCATATTTAAAAATTGGTTTGGCCTAGTGGGTAGTGAGTGTAGTGACCCTGCCTACGAAGCTGATGGTCCCGGGTTCAAATCCTGGTAAGGGCATTTATTCGTGTGATGAGCATGGATATTTGTTCCTGAGTCATGGGTGTTTTCTATGTATTTAAGTATTTATAAATATTTATATATTATATATATCGTTGTCTAAGTACCCTCAACACAAGCCTTATTGAGCTTACTGTGGGACTTAGTCAATTTGTGTAATGATGTCCTATAATATTTATTATTTTATTATTTATTTATTATAAAAAATATTTGTGGTAACACGTTGTAAAAAAAAATCTAGTGCTAACCACCAATTATCTGTTAACCTGTTGCTACCGGTGGGAACCTATAATTGGCTCTTTGTTATTTATATATATAACTTTTGTGCAATTTATAGCTGTTGGTTCTCCGAACATTAAATAAATAAATAACTAAGTTGACAACAGAGTTTCCAGGAGTCCTCGCACTAGGCTAGGCCTGTATCGCGGGAGACCAGATAGATATACATTTAAATGTCGTGCAAGTCAACGAAAAACTAAAATATCTTTTTTATAGTACGAGATTCAGGTTTATACTTATGTTGATACATGCAATTTTCAGCTTTAAAACTATTTATCTGTGTTATTATTCGGATGTTATGATTGGGTGCGGCTCGATACAATGCAAATATGTGCTCTGTGTAGTGGAAACAAGGTTGAACTCAGAATAAACATATAATTAATGGTAAACGTAGCGAAGCGGCGTGAACAATCTGATTACGTGGCAAAATAAAGTGATTTTGTCAATCATTTATTTTGCCACAAAAACTTCTGTCTGGTTCTTTAATAGAGATAATTGAAGTACTAATTTATTAAAATATATTTCTTTGTAACAATATTGTACAGAAACAGTGGATTAAAATAAAATGAATACAGAAATAATTAATAATAGAGATAATTATAATAAGATAATACATTTCTAAGGTTGGATTGACAGGCGTAAGGACTTGCCACCCAGCCTTGTCTTGCTTGCCTTTTTGCATGTATTTTAATAGATTACTTGGTTACGGAACCCTAAATAGAGCCTTAATAGAACCATAACGTCCCACGACCTTGATTCTAGGCCTTTCAGTACGACTTTATTTTCTACAAATAATAATAATAATAATTCAGCCTATATACGTCCCACTGCTGGGCACAGGCCTCCTCTCATGTGCAAGAGGGCTCGGGCTATAGTCCCCACGCTAGCCCAATGCGGATTGGGGACTTCACATACACCTTTGAATTTCTTCGCAGATGTGTGCAATGTTTTCCTTCACCGAAAAGCTAGTGGTAAATATCAAATGACATTTCGTACATAAGTTCCGAAAAACTCATTGGTACGAGCCAGGATTTGAACCCACGACCTCCGGATTGAAAGTCGGACGTCTTATCCACTCGGCTACCACCGCTTTTTTCTACAAATAATGAAATAAAAAGTTACAACCTAATAGACAACCACGTACTAAAGAAACCCTATAGGAATGTAAACCCATGCAAAAGTGTATGACTATTAATGAATTTCATCTATAATGTGTCCATGCTTTTGAAGCTCGCTGTAATACTTATAAGACGAAATATAATTTGCACCAATGTTTCGAATTATATTCGAATTGGTGCAAATTGGGTAAGGTCAACCGGGATAAATGCGACACTTGAGCAGGGGGAGGAAACTGGATCGTTCCATTCTCGGCTTCGTTCGGCTCAGCATTGCTCCGAGCAATTATTAAGGTCGGTAAAACTTGACCGGTAAGCATCTCCTGAGGTGTTTCTTTAGCGTTATGGCAAGGGATATTACAAGAGTATTTCATATATTATGTAGGAGTGCCTGGCGTCGTGGCACGTTCGGTGGACGACATTCGGAAGACTGCGGGTCACTTTTGGATGAGATTGGCTCAGGACCGGGATAAGTGATGTACTAGAAGAGATACCTATGCTCGGTAGTGGGCGATAAAAGGTTGATATGATGATGATGATTTCATGTGTATCAAAGGTCTACAAAGTATAACACTTTTGATGTTCCTTATGCTCTTTGGCGATGATGACCGCTTCCCATCAGGCAGCCTGCTCATTTTCGATATAAAAATACATTTGTTATTTAACCATGACTCATTTAAACCATTCGCCTAATGGACTAATCATTTTCGCATCAGACTTAACAGCAATCAAGCCGCCATTTAAGTGTTCTTTTATGATAATGTTGTAAAAGTTTATGGGCAGATTGGAACCCAGACAAAGGTTGTGATCACCCTGAAGATATAACTCATGGTCGGTTGCTGTGATAAAGAAATAAATTAATATTATGGGACAGTCTTATACAGATCGACGTGTTGCGAGCAGTAGATAAACATAACAAACCTCCGCCAGCAGTTTTAGCCGTGTACAAGTTAGGCTTCAATCGACCGGGATATGGACCGTGACTACCTTTTATATTGTTGCGTCGAAATATCGGGAGCTCAAAAACAATATACAGATGTAGTGAATAATCCTTTCCCATAGTATTTTCTCGGAATCGTTCGTATTTGTCGTGTTACTTCAATCAAACTCAGTACTTTTTGTAATGGGGCAATCTTATACAAATCGACGTGTTGTGAGCAGTAGATAAACATAACAAACCTCCGCCAGCAGTTTTAGCCGTGTACAAGTCAGACTTTAATTGACCGGGATATGGACCGTGACTACCTTTTATATTGTTGCGTCGAAATATCGGGAGCTCAAAAACAATATACAGATGTAGTGAATAATCCTTTCCCATAATATTTTCTCGGAATCGTTCGTATTTGTCGTGTTACTTCAATCAAACTCAGTACTTTTTGTAATGGGGCAATCTTATACAAATTGACGAGTTGTGAGCAGTAGATAAACATAACAAACCTCCGCCAGCAGTTTTAGCCGTGTACAAGTCAGACTTTAATCGACCGGGATATGGACCGTGACTACCTTTTATATTGTTGCGTCGAAATATCGGGAGCTCAAAAACAATATACAGATACAGATGTAGTGAATAATCCTTTCCCATAGAATTTTCTCGGAATCGTTCGTATTTGTTGTGTTACTTCAATCAACCTCAGTACTTTTTGTATCGAGACTGACTAAAATAGCAAGACACGTTCGTGGGTTTCCGTGAAAATACGACGGGAAAGGATTATTCACTACATCTGTAAGAAGTAATCACGGTCCAATATGAAACTAACTACTTTGTACCTAACGGAAACGTTATGTTTCCTGACAATAAAATTATCAATTTTGAAAATTATCGGGAATTTCTCATAAATAATCGTGTTAATACTTTAATTATTAAATTATTAGCATAATAAATCAATGTTCTGCTAATACCAAACACATAATTAAACTAAAATAGCCTAAATCCCTTAGACTTCATGACTTATTCATCTATTTATCATTAAGACAGTACACAGGCTGCCGCACTGAACCAATAAGCCATAACTCAATACAGGTACCATAGTGTCATACTACCTTTTGAAAGTAAAGTGAACTACTGGACATGCTTAGTTACAAAAAGTCCTATCTCCCTCCACTGACCGCAGTGAATTACGCTCTTTTGAATATAGAGTAGACATGCTCGGATGCAAATAGACCTATGTTCATGTATTTGACACGTGACTTATGATGTTTTGCGTCTAAGGGCCTGCGCGAACGCAGACCGGTCGCTTGCACCTGCCGCCGGCACACGCCACGCATGCGTAACGCACACTGCCGATTTAAAATTCCTTTTTAATATGGGTGTGTAAAAAAGTTGCAATTAAATCACGACTCAAACTGTCTATTTATCAAGCAATCGAATTCCGTTGAATTACTAATTGACTTGCAATGTATGAAATTAAAGCAGTTTTTTTTTACTTATAAAGTCCTCAAAAAGTTAGAAAAGAAAACTATATAAATGAGTACATGTGAACATATAGGTATGTTCTGGGGAAAGTAGCCAGGGGTCGTAACAACTGGAAGAAGATAGTAGAGCAAAACCCGCAAATGGTCATTGTTGTTAGATAAAATAAAAAAACGCTGTGCAGTTAGCTTAGTCCGTACTCGTTGCTCTATCTATTACCTACATTTTAATACATGAGCAGCTTAAAAAATATGGCTACAATATCCTTTTGACTAACAAGAAGGTATACATTTAGCTAGGAAGGTACGTAGGTGTATGTACTCTTAACTCTTTCAAAAAGGGCGCTCTTTACTTTAGGAGGATTGACTATGAAAATAAACAACCAGTCACAAATAAAGCCAATATATTCAAAATAATCTCAAACCCTTATATACAATCCCTATAAACATTTCGATAGCGTGATGTAGAAATCGCCGCTCCCGGTACAGCGCCATCTCACGGGATATTTGGTAACAGTTTATATATTAAAGAACTTTACAAAAGTATGGACGCGAACATAGGTGTATTTAAATTATAATTCTCAAGCCCACTGAACGCCGCCCCTTCGCTGTCCTCGCAGCGCTCAACCGTAAGATAAGCTCCGACGTGTGCATTTTATTTATTTTAACATTTTTAAGGCGGCCGCACTTTTTTCCTTATTGTTGCGCCGGTAAGTCACGAAGCCTGCCACCTTGAGGGCTAAATAGCACCTACTCTTTCGCCTCTCTCTTTCACTCACGACTGGACCACCTTTAGCTTTAACTGTTACTAGGATGGTGAAACGACATTATACGTCTTCATTTTCTATAGACAATTAGATAGGTCTTTCAAAACAAATAAGGGTCTTTAAGAACATTTTTTTGATAGAGCGAATATTTTCGAACATAATTACGCTACTATTGGTGCTCCATTACGTGTCACACACACTCAAGGCCTCTGGCCTGTTCACTATGTCCAAGTCTTGAATAAGCTACTTGCCACTTATCTGACGAATAAAGTCATCGTTGGCGTTTCACAATCTTCAAATAAGCTTAACTGGTAGATAAAATGCTAAGTTTTGAAAGAAGTTTTATCTAGCAGTTAATTTATTTGTTAATTACGAGTATCCAATACTCAACTTGGACATAGTGAAACAGGCCCATTATTTAACCACAACAATGAAACAAGTTAATGTTTTATATTCCCACAAATGAGAAACATTCCCTTTCTCTTTCTTCTTCTTCTTTCCATCCTGTTACCCCCCGGCTGGGGTGTAGGGCTCGAACCATTTTTTTTTTTTATACCACGACGGTGGCAAACAATCATACGGCCCGCCTGATGGTAAGCACCGTAGCCTATGGACGCCTGCAACACCAGAGGCATTACATGCGCGTTGCCGACCCTTTAAAAACCTGTACACTCCTTTTTTGAAGAGCCCCATACTGTAGCCCCTCGGGAAAACCTCGGCAGGAAGCTCATTCCACAGCCGAAGCGTTCGCGGGAGGAAATTCCTCTTAAACCGCACAGTACGCGACCATTTAGGTTCTAGGGTGTGAGGATGAACACCTTCCACTGACTCCGGTCCTGGGTAGCTTGGGTAACCTCCTCCCACCCCATCCCCAATACACCCAACTCTTGCTCCACGGAACGGCGCCAAGTAGATTTAGGGCGACCATGTTTCCATTTTCCGGGCATCTTCCAGTTCAGGGCCATCTTGGATAGGTGGGTGTCAGGCTTCCTGAGGATATGCCCAGTCCAATGCCATTTGCGCGTTTGGATCTCCTTATGTATTCCCTTTCCCAGTCGGATAAAAACCGTCTGAAGTAGTCGGTCGAAGTGATGAGTGCGCGATACTTGCTCGCTACCGCTACCCCATAATTGTTGATTTTAACTGTCACAGTGACTTGACGCTTTTAAAACTCTTGGGAGTATTTTTTTCTTGGTTTTCTTGGTTAGATCCTTCACAGCAATCGAGTAACGAAAAAAGTTTTTTTAGACAATGTAAAAAAAGTATTCATTTCCTTCAAAATCTGGCAGACCAGAATGGAGATAAGAGATTGAAGAACCGATAGCCGTTTGTCTGTAATTCTATCTGTAGTGCAAATGTAGGAGTAACGACACAAAACTTGTCAAAAATCGATAAAAACATATATTAACCTAGATGCATGTTAACCTCTCAGGGTCACACTCAACAAAAACATTCTGCATTGAATACTACTCGTATTTTACACACCATCATTAGTTGTACGTGGACACGTTTCCAGTTGACTGTCGACATGCGCACATTAAGCGCACATAATAATGGCAATCGTCTCTGACCCTCTGTGTAATGGCTAATTTAGACTCATTTACTTTTTGTATGCCACTTAACTTTAACGAAGACCTGCAATGGTTTTAATGGGTATTTATATTATATAATAATTAAAATTAGGTCAGCAGAGAGCATTATTAAAAACACTTAAGTGCATCACCACGGCTACCATGAGTTGGCATTTGTCATTTACGCTAGATAGTACACCAATTGATACAACGGTGCGAGCGAGAAGGACTGCGATCGAGTTCGCACAGTCGCCAGCGTAAACCTAAAGTCTCAAATCATGGTAGCCGTACCAGATGTTTTTTGGGTGTCATAAAATAATAAGTAAATTGACAACCAAGTAACGCAACAAGTATTCGATTGCAATGATCGAAAAAAAAAACCGAAACTTTGCATGAAACTACTTTTAAAACAAAAAAAAACACAGAATTGAATATAAAATCCTAGATTTAGCCAAGCGGCATATAAAGAAGAGCTGTAAGCAATGGTTTATGATGAAGCATTACTAAGCAAATTATAGGCCAATTCTATATGGACTTCATACCTTGATAATACAGTAGATTGCAAGTAGATATATATTTTTCTTAAATGCCAATTCAATTCTTTCGTCGCCATGCATTCAATAAGTGACATTTCATACGCGCCGTGACTTGCGTATTCATACTTTTATCGCAAAAGGGTTGCTCTCAAGTGATGGGCTGATGATGGGAATGAATAAAAAGACCGATGATTAATCGATTTTTATGGTTACTATTCAAGCATCGATATTGGGGTTCCATTATGTGTATTAGAAACAAGGCTCAGAAAAAAAGCCCGTCATTTGGAAACACAACCGTAATTTAGGACCCATTTAGGAGTCGAAAATGTTCTCACAGTCTACGGACGTCATTGGGGTATATTGCATATTAAATCCTTGACTTTGGTACCTGGGTTAAACGTACAACTGTGTTCGCGTCTTTCCTGTACTGTACGGTTCGTACAAACACACAAGTTTTCTCTCCTGTGGGCAATAATGGTTAACAACTTGTGGGCATGTAAGTTATGATTTAATCATACTTATCCAAATAAATCGAGTACTTTTTCATGTGGATAAGGGTTACATAAGAAAATTAACCTAAACACCCCTTAACTTTTGAGTCTACAGGAAAGACGCGAACGAAAACATCGTGGGGAAACCGGACTAATCCCAATAAGGCCTAGTTTACCCTCTGGGTTGGAAGGTCAGATGGCAGTCACTTTGGTAAAACTAGTGGCTTCGCCAAATCTCGGGATTAGTTGCCAAGCGGACCCCAGGCTCCTCCCATGAGCCTTGGCAAAATGCCAGGAAAACGCGAGGAAGAAGAAGAGGAAAGACGCGAACACAGTTTTCTATTTGAGCCACCTGTAAGGAAGGAAGGGTGTTCATCCTCACACCTTAGAACCTTAAATGGTCGCGTACTATGCGATTCAAGAGGAATTTCCTCCTGCGGACGCTCCGGCTGTGGAATGAGCTCCCTTCCGAGGTTCTTCCGAGGGTCTACAGTATGGGGTTCTTCAAAAAAGGAGTGTACAGGTTTTTAAAGGGTCGGCAACGCGCATGTAACACCTCTGGAGTTGCAGGCGTCCATAGGCTGCGGTGACTGCTTATCATCAGGCGTATGTGTTTATGTATGTAGTTTGTTTAGTTGTATGCTTGTTTGCCACCGTCGTGGTATAAAAAAAAAGGAAGTCTCAGGTGTATTACGGAACAGGGTTGTTTCCAAAATTACGGGTGTTTTTCCGATCCTGTATTGGAAGATACTCATTTACGATATTAAATTATATTCAAAACGGGATATCAGTTACTTCGTGAACATAGCATTATGTGAAATATCGGGAGCTCACCAAACACATACGAGTACATGATGAATACCTTGTTTTAAAATAGGGTTGTTTCCAATTTTTTGAAACGCTTATATTACGTTCTATATTAACTAAAAGTTGCCCTAAAATTCAACTTTTATACTAAAAACGGCTTTAAATATGTTAAATTAACAAAATATATTTTGACAGATGCTTTCGCGCCCAAAACGCTCTTTGAAAATTGTGTGACGTCACAGTTTACGGTTTGACACATAACTATACATACACACGTAGAAGATACAAACTGTCAACTGACATTTGTCATTTGTTGTTTATCGCCTAACTGTCAACAGTGTCAATCCGAGAGTTATAACGTCATCAGAATCTTCAATGACGTTTCGAGTTTGGTCACGTGACGTGTGCCAAAACATATTTTAAATTCAATATATACAAAAATATGGTCATTACAGGTCCCCTAAAAGTAGTTTAACATGTTCTTATAATCCAAAAGAATTTATTTGGATACAATTCTGCCCTAAGATTTGTAGATGGAAACATAACCCTATTGCAATCTAAATGACCAAGTCAAATAGCTTGAAAACGCTTACGAGTATAAAAAAGTTGTTAATGTAACTCCAGTATTATTAAGAACAAGTTAATACATTTTAAATAAATACTGAAATATGGCCAGTATTTTTTGCGTATACAGTCAAGAAGATAAACCTCATTAAAAAATAAACAGTGACATAAAGTGTGGCCTAAGACGCGCCGACTTTAAATCTTCGAATCCGGTTCGGTGGAAACAAGGGCCTTTTCACGGCTCGTGTTGTTTTTTTCGCAAAACTGTCTTATTTACGCTAATTAAGTGAAGTATAAGTTCGTGACTAGTACTGTGAGAGCATCGAGAAACGTGAGTGTGGTGTTATTTATGTCATAAGAGGATTTTTAATGCTGTTATCGAGGCGACTGGCTGGCGTCTTTCGTTTGATTAATATTGATGAACATAATTATGTCGTGTGGATGGAGCTCCTGGAAATATTAGTTTAGGAGGCCTAAACTTAAGAGAGAAGTTATACCACGTTCTCAGCCATAATAAAAGAGAAAATGTTTTTCCCACTTCTAAATATTTTACATTCTCCATGGTTATTTTGTATGTTATTGTTTGACACAATGAAAAACTAGGTTTATAGGTTTTCCTTTTTTTCAAAATTTTCAATATAATATAATTATATATATATATATGTGTTTAATTTAAAGCGGAACGTGTAAACATAGAATATATTATGCTGAAGCGATCGACATCAAAATCAAAGTGATTTGTTAAGATTTAGTTCCGCCTGCCATAAAGTCAGCGGAAAGTGATTCTGTGTTTACCAAGAAACTTAAAGCGCTGCTGATAGTGCTGATCACACAGGCATGCTACAGCGTTGACGAGTTTCTTCGTGGAGTTCATAACTAACGCGTAAAAAATAGTGTCATCTTTAATACTTGATTAATTATACATATAAGGTTTAGTTATAAATGTTATAATTTGTAAATATTATTATTTATTTTAATCTTATTATGTGAATATTTAATTGTAATACTGACTTGTAAAACAACGATTATACCAATAAATCAATCAATCAATAGTTCGTGGAAACCGTTTTCTACTGAAATGGAAATTTCATTCGAAAAAGTACCGTTTTTTCGTAAGGATCGCAAAGCAATTTTTCCCTCTTAAAATCTATGTAGATAATATTCCGTGTGCTTCCCGTTAATATTGGTGAACTAAAACTTAAAAAACTATTGTACCTAGTTAAAATAACATCTGGTTGAAATGAAAGAAGAAACCCTTAAAAGTGAGCTAGTCTTTTTTCTAGTTAATTAGTAGGCTAGTTTTCGGAGGATCACTACGCTTATATTGCGTGTTTGAAGACTGAGTCACGTGGGTCCAGTTGGAATCAGCATCTCTGGATTCGTGGGCTGAGTTCATATTGGCACTGAATTTCATCGTCTACAGAGAATTTCGGTACCTAATTTATAAGTATTAATAAAATTTTAATGAAATTAAAATAAATATTAATATTTCTGATTGATCGGACTATTTCTTTGCTTTTAATTTAAATTAATATTTACTACAATCAACATCTTAGGTAAGTAAAACATCGTATATAATTTATTGAAAGATCTAAAACGACTGCTCAGAAAAATAAGCCGACCGAGTTTGAAGTTGCCATGATAGACGGCGATTAACACGTGAGGTAATTATTGAATCGACGCCACTGATAGATAGATATGGTTCGGGAAGGTACAAAAGTGACATACAACGTAGCCATTAGCGAACTGTTTTATTGAACTCGTTAACTGGTTTATATCGCGGTGGGCGCAGCCACCGTACGTGCGTACTTACCTATGCATGCATATACAACACACCACAAATTCTGAAAGCCTCAATTGATTTAGATGTATGAGGTACCTTCTTACGTCACGCCGACTGACATAGACTGTAGTCATGTTTTTAATTTAATTTTAAATCGACTGCCTTTTACTAGTAACTAAGGTTTATATACAGGGTGATTCAGGAGACGTGAGCAGGATCAAGCTTGAGCATTCAGTAAGTTATAAGCAACTGTTTCGTACCAGTATTTGTGAGATTAACGTTCTTTTATTTTTTACTGTTCAAAAAAAATGTTTTAATTTATTTACGCCATGTATGGTCACCCTCTTTGTTTTATCCATGACAAGTGACAAATTGAATGTCATCGGAGTCTGGTTACTTTTGAAAAATCGTATCTCACTCAAGTGTGACATTATGTTTTCTTCATAATCAAACTGCTGTCATTATGGTTAAAGAGGTTTTATCTTTCTTAATTAAGTGTTGTAGGGTGTCCATGATTGTAGATTATCAAATTTGTCCTTCCCAAAAAGTTAAATAACAGAAATAAAGCGAGATTATTTTACTTAAATATGATGATGAACGGTTCATTAACATTTACTGATTGTGTAGGCTTAGTCCTGCTCACGTCTCATGAATCACCCTGTATTATCATTTCTGCTTGTATTCGTTGGCTTCAAATTTAATTTCGTTGGGTTTAGATGGGCCTATTTTTAAAAATCTGGTATCGGTACCAAAACTTAGGGAAAGGCTGCTGGGCGGACTCCAGCCGTGGTATAATGACGATATAAACGGAAGATAATGACGATCTGTTGTCTTATAATCCCGTTCCTTGGCGTATGTGACTTATGGGGCCCGCAGCGCGTCTTATTAGTTATTACACGCCGCGGGCCCAATCGAAATTTACAATAAAGCAAGTATCGAACAAGTAAAATTTTTTTTTTATGGGCACGATTTTGCCCTTAAAAGTAGGGGCGTTTATGGGTAAAGTTGTTCAGTTGTAGATAAATTAAGAATCACACGAATCCGCTGCCGAAATGCAGTTCCCATATCGAAGTAACGCTCTCAATTTATAACACATGCTTGAATAACACAAAACTTAGCTTAAACATTTACGTAGGCAATATATATAACTCCGTATAAGGTAAATAAACTCTAAGAAAAAAAAAGCGGCCAAGTGCGAGTCGGACTCGCCCAAGGGTTCCGTACCATATATGACGTATTAAAAAAAACCACTTACTAGATCTCGTTCAAACCAATTTTCGGTGGAAGTTTGCATGATAATGTATATAATTTTTTTTTAGTTTTATCATTCTGTTAATTTAGAAGTTACAGGGGGGGGGGGGGGGGGGGGGTCACATTGTACCACTTTCGAAGTGTCTCTCGCGCAAACTATTCAGTTTAGAAAAAAATGATATTAGAAACCTCAATATCATCTTTGAAGACCTAGCCATAGATACCCCACACGTATGGGTTTGATGAAATAAATTTTTTTGAGTTTCAGTTCAAAGTATGGGGAACCCACAAAATTTATTGTTTTTTTCTATTTTTGTGTGAAAATCTTAATGCGGTGTATAGAATACATCTACTTATCAAGTTTGATCAGTATAGTTCTAATAGTTTCGGAAAAAAGTGGCTGTGACATAATCCTCCACATGTGACATAAGCCTCGAAAAGTCAAGAAAAATGTATGCTTGAATAGATAAATATACCTTTGGCGTATACTACTCGTAGTAGATGGCAACACTGTTTGATTTTAACACATCAGTGAAAGAACATGGGTGTAATAGCCATATGTCATTCTAAGAGTTATAGTTCTGTGTCGAAAGATATCAACCAACCAAATTAGCTTGAACCCTAAATGGCAAAAAATTAAACTCTGTGACTGTCCTACTTTACTTCGTTTTCGTTGCTAAAGTCCATGACTTTACTACTTAGTCTTCGTTGCTAAAAAATGTTATACAAAGAAAATAATGCGAGTAGAAGTATTTAATGTAATTCTACTCGCTAAGCTGCAACCTTGATGCAGACAGGCCAAACAAGCCATGCTTGGCATCAGCGGAAAACTAACAAGGGCGCTCCATCAACTAGGGAAGGTCCGACTGAGTATGATAACCACTTAACCAGTGTCATAACAGGCCAGGCCATGGCCTATTTAATAATAATTTTATAACAGGTGTTACAGACAGTCCCCTATGCCGACAAGCAGCCTCTCATTTGGTGCTGGAATACAGCGGAGTAGCCCTATACAGGGCCCCGAGAGACCTCTCCGAGGTCCTACTCAACATCAAAGGTTTGTTTTATCAAGAGAATCTTTTGCTTGCTCGGGTATCAATATTATGGCTCCTCTACATGATGGCCCAGCGTAGGCCAGTCCTAGGGACGCATTTATGCGTTAGAGGGAGCAAGTGATATTGCTATCTCATTTCACCGCATAGCTGCGTCCCTTGGACTGGCCTACGCTGGGCCATCGTGTAGAGGAGCCCTTACCACGAGAGGTTAAACAACAACTTTGCCCCATAAGACAAATAACTGTTGTTAAAACACAGAAATAAAATCTATTTGTATACGTATGTTACGCTAATCTTGCGTCTCCTTGAATCTCGGCTTAAACTTCATCCTTTCACTAGTTCACACGCGTAATTCAAGTGTCGTATTTTAATGGCTACCATTAAGGGTCTCCCCAAACCAGTCGACGCGGAGTCGGCTTTCGCCGAGTGTTTTACACCACACTATTCGCATTTAGCCGATCGACCGTCTCCGCGGTTGGACACCTGCGTTTAGCAGTCTCATCCTCCTTGCGGCCGTAGAGACGCCCGATCGCCTGCGACTTGCTATCGCAACAGTTGTAAAGCGACGGTCGGCTCTCCCGTGCTCCGTCCTGCCGTCGAGACGTCAGACAGCACACGTACAGCCGTTGAGTCCGACGAACAGATGTAGGACAGCGGGTGATCGGCAATCGTAAATCTCATTTTTGGAGACTGGTTGTTAGTAACAACCTGAGTTTGAAATTGAACAGACCTGTAAGATTATTTTCCTTGGTAATTGTTACATATTATATAATAACCTGTGATGATGGATATTTTATGTAGACAGGCATGGAAAAAAAAGGCTTACCAGCATTTTTATCGTAGCCTACTTGTTGGAAGAGCTAGAACAGCAGCAAAAGCGGAGGCGACCGTGGGTTCATTCTTTGTGGCAATATAGATTAAGTGAAGATGAATTTAATTTACGATATCCTCGTTTGAGACTCGATCCAAAAATGTTTTACGATTATTATGGAATGACTGCAACAAAATTTGACTTCTTATTGGATTTGCTAAGACGAACACTTCAAAAACAGAACACAAAATTAATGTGGGTAATAATTCAAATGAACAAATACAAACGCATCAGTAGCTACTTCGGCCGTCATCGGCTCTGCTCGGCCGTCGTCAGCTATGTTCGGCCGTCGAAGACGCTGAACGGCTTCTGCCAGCTCTGACCGGTCCTTATCGTAGGTACTCGGTCGTGATCGGAGCCGTTCAACTCTTTCCGGCACCGTACGGCGGTATAAGGAGATTTATGAATGCGAACGTGTGCGGTAGGCTGCAAACAGCGTCGTACGAATGCGAACAGCTTTACGGCAAAACGCCGTTTTCCCGTCGAAAGACGTCGTTTCGCGTGGGCCGAGCCGATTTACGACTTATTCGCTCTTATTGCGTTGACATAAAGCTTTTTCCGTACGCGATTTGCCGAAACGGCGTCGACTAGTTTGGGGAGACCCTTAGCGTACCTAATGCAAGTACTTAGACATAGACTTTAGGATGACTTACGCTAGAACGGGCCGCGTCCGGGCCAAGGCGTCCAGACACTTACAGGCGTATTCAAATTTTATATATCTTATGGATGATAACGTTATATTATATAGTCGTTAGATTTGTAGCTGGTCCTCAACGGCTTATCGATTGTCCATTGTTAACTAAAACGGCGCGTGCCACTATCTGCAAAAAGAAAGGGCCCGGTCACTTAAATCGATTATTTAATTACAACTCCTATGGTAATTGAAATAAGATTCAAAATGATTAAATGGAAAAATAATTTGCGAGTTCTTGTGTGGTCCCTATACGGTTACTGAGTGCCGGCAAGTCGAACGCTACCGAACCAGCCTAAAATGTGTCCTCGATATGCGTAACGAAGGCGCGTTATCGGAGAGCACACCTACACTGGTTTTTTGAGTGTTAGACTAGCCCACGCTCAGGTGCCTATTAGAATTATACAACCCTTTTTTTGCAGGTAGTGGCACGCGCCGTTTTAGTTAACAATAGACAATAGATAAGCCGTTGAGGGCCAGCTACAAATTTAACGACTATACTTCCTTCTTAAACGGTTTTTACTTTACTTTATCAATATCACAAACTATTACCTAGATAATTGATACCTATCAAGTTATCAGTACCCCTAGTGTAAATTTGATCGACATCATAACGTGACGAACGCGTTTGCGTTAAGTCTCATTTTGTATAGGATTTTGAGTTTCCAAAACGTCCCGCTTAGCGCGCTCTTTCTAAATCCAATACAAAATGAGACTAAACGCAAACGCGTACGTCACGTTTCGAAATCGAATTTATTTACACTAGGGGTACAGATCAATTAGAGTATCAGATCTCGGCGTAATTGAAAGTAAGATGGCCGGCTATAAGCGTTTATGCAATGGAATATGGAATACGGAATCAATTTCAATTTTAAATAACGATTATTGCAAAACTTGTTTAGTATGATTGCATTTTGTAAACATCTCGTAGTTTAGTTAGCTTACATATATTTTCCCACTATGATTTTAAATAAAATATATATGTGAAATACATATTTTTGACTTTTTTTGTTTCAGAACTCATCAAATAAAAATTTCGAAATTGATTACCTACTGAAGTTCTGCTTAGCCTTAAGGTACACTAAAACGTCAGTACCTTAAGGTAAGGTACTTACGTTTATAATTTATTTTATTGTTTATGTTAAAAATATTTAACTTGATTAATTTAATAATAATTAAAAAAATCTTTAGAGCTCAGCCCATTTTACAAGCGGTAGAACACACAAGGAGGCAGTCTCTCCTTGGACTTAAAGGATCTACAAATACAAATACAAATACAAATCTTTATTTATAACGCCAAAGTTACAAGTCACAAAATCAAAAGGTTTAACAATAATAATAGGTACAATAGTAAACCAAATTATTCATACAGATTATTATTCAATGCGATTATTACACTAAACATAAGTTAACACAGTGTGTAAGCACACTGAAACTTATGTGTACGGAAGTTTAAAAAACTCCTCGACACTGTACAAAGATAAAGTTAGTAGCCACTTTCGCAGTCTACGTTTAAATATATCGGTGGTGCTGATGGTGGATCTATTATAAGATTGCCTGTCAAACATCAAAAGTGCGACGAAAACTGGAATCAAGATCTTGATCTGAGATCAAGGGGAAGTACCTATTTAATCTAGAAGTAATACGTGGTTGCGTAAATGATTTGCTTTTGTAACAAGGCCATAACCTAAGGTATAACCACACACCGTATCTTCTGAACAGCTTTTCGTATTTTCCAGTCCGCTGACGTTCCGTTTAGCACATTTAAGCTGCCACTATAAGTCTCAAAAGTGTTTGTATTTGTTAGTTGTCTCTATAATTATGAATTGTTCATATATGTATGGCTTCCATTTTGCACACTTCAATTATCTTTACGCGTAATTGTAAGACCTGAGTTGACACTCGAGTTGGGTGGGGCGTGCGGCGTGCATGTTAAACAAATGCGATGGAAATCGTGTGAATGGGGCACTCAACGCTTTTATGAGCAGCCAGAAGGTGTCGCAAAAAGCACGGTTGGCTGTGCATAGAGGGGTGTTGGTGCCTACACTTATGTATGGTAGCGAAAGTTGGGTATGGCAGAAGAAACATCAGAATCAAGTGAATGCAGTGGAAATGAGAGCGTTGAGAAGTGTGTGTGGTGTAAAATTACAAGATAGAATTAGGAACAGCGTGATAAGGGAAAAGTGTGGACTGAACGAAGATGTAGTGACAAAAATTGAGAAAGGTATGTTGAGATGGTTTGGACACGTGGAAAGAATGAGTGAAAGAAGGTTAACAAAGAGAGTGTATAAGGGAGAAGTAGAAGAGGGAGCTGGAAGGGGTAGACCTCGGCGGACTTTCTCTGATCAAATCGGGGAAATCCTGAAAAAAGGCCAGGTCAAGAGCACCCTAAACCGACGAGCATGTATGAGGAATGTCATGAAAGTGAAGGAAGCGAAAGAGGTATGTCAGGATCGTAGCAAGTGGAAATCCGTGGTCTCTGCCTACCCCTTCGGGAAATAGGCGTGATTATATGTATGTATGTATGTATGTATGAGTTGACACTCGAGTTGGGTGGGGCGTGCGGCGTGCATGTTAAACAAATGCAAACGTACAGGAGCGGCCGCAGTGCACGCTGCTCACAGCACTTATGAGCCCGACGCCACGCTGCACGCCCCGCCGAACGCTCCGCTTCGAGCGTCCACTCAGGCACTCAGACCTTACACTAAGCTTCATTCTAGTTCTATAGCTCCAACACCAGCGATACTGTAACCGCCGTCAGAATATCACATGTGAGCTGTGGTCACCTATAAAATTAAAAATAAAATAAAATAATCTTTATTAAAATTTTGAGTTATTATAAAACGTTGATACCTGCTATAAGCTATACGTTACTAAGCACCTGTTAATGTTCCACTTCCTAGTTCCTATATAATTATGTAGATGTATCCATTGGTGATCCTTAAATAAATAAAATAAAATCACCTTGAGAACGTAATTTAGTACCTAACTATAGAAAATCTAAGAATGCTGAAGAACAAATCAAGAGCCATGTATTAGCACTAACTGCAGATACGTCTCTTTTGATTACGCAGTATAGTAATTCCGGTAGCATCATCGCCACAAACACAATAGACCTCCGACATCACCACAACGTCGTATCTGACATTAAGCTCCACTCAGATACGTCTTTATTCACGTTACTGATGGAAGCTTGCACCCGCTCATTACATACGAAATTATCATGCGGTGGAAATTCGCATTGCATATCCACAAAGAACAATCTTCATCGGATAATGAGAGAATCGGGCTTGTTATTTGCGATGACGTGGCTGCATACGTGTTTTTATTAAAGTAAAGTGGCATTTTTTTGTCAGGGTCCGAGGATATTTCTGGAAAAAGAGTGTAATGATCACTTTTTGCCGTTTTTTAAAGCATTGAAGAATAGATTTGACTTGTATGAGGTACAATTATACCTTAGTCACATCTTAAGTATAATAAACTACAAGCTCTTTTTGATGTAGCAACAGTAAGTAAGCAAGATGCCATAAGCGTTGCAGTAACTTCTGGTTTAGTGGATATTAACCATTTTTCAAATTACCTCGCTAACGAAGTTACCCCAATACACCTTACCGCTGAACTTGGCGATATGTTTTATCTTTGGTAATATTTTTTTATTGACCATTTTATTTTCGCTTTCACACACAAAATAAGCAGGGATAAATGTAAGATTAATTATCAAGAGAATAATTTAAAATTGTGTCATTTTGAGGGTCAACTTGTGCCCATAACTTTAAGCCCAACATAATGTATGTTGTCTTCAATAATAATACGGACCGTAACACTTAAATTAACGTTGAATATAACTTTATATAGCCAGTGGGCTCTGAAAGGCGTAGCTGATATCCTCTCGGACAGACAGACTGACATATCGTGCGCTCTGCCACTCGGTACTCAACCGTATCTTTATATAAAAAGACGTATGTACTATAGAAAGTCTTACAGATACGACTTTATTCTTAAAATATAAGCGGTCTTTTCACGGCATGTTAAATAAATGCTTGCCGATAAATTGATATCAAAATTGTTAAATTGGGGACGGTCGGCGTTAAAAACCTTGTACTTGTAGCTATTACAATAATTTATTCTGCAAATTTATTTAAGTACCCTTTTATGCGTTGGGACATGTCTGAGATCTTATAGAGTAGTTAAGTATAGGTTTCGAATGAGATGATATGTTTAGGAAATAGGAAGTTATCGTGGCAACAATTTTTACAACAACAACTAAAATAACTCTATTTTAGTTTACGCTTTATTTGTTACATTTTGGAAATAAATTATGCACACGGTATCAGCTCAAAAGATTCTGTAATCAAATGTAGTTACATATTATAAGTATTTATTTAAGCCTCATTTTAATTTAATGTGTGTATTAATAAGACTTCTGCCACCGCAAAGCTCGTCGCAAATTTTAGACAAGACTTGTGTTAATATCATATCTCAAATATTATGTTTGTTTCGAAAGAAGTTTGTAACATTCAATAACTAACTTAATGGTTGGATAATAATTATGTAAAATCATAACATTTTATTATTTCCTCACACGTTATTACGTGTAAGGAAGAAGATCAGGTCACAAATTACATGAATACATATGTTATTTCGAATCTATAGACTGTGTGATATTAAGCAATAAGTGTTTCGTGAACGGAACGGTATATATAGCAAAGTGAACGTGTATTACAGACTATAGACAGATTTGTAACCGAAGCAAAACATATCAATCACCCAACATGTTGCACATCGCATTTACCTGAGAATGCCACTATTTGTACGGCGTGACTGCATTCACGCATCCTTGCACGTGCTCTGCCCATTTTACCAAGAACCCCCACTGGTAACATATTAGTACATCCAACTGATCAACATAACTTGGTGATGTCATGTATTGAGAACTAATGCTTAAGCGGCGGCGGGCGGCACGTCACGAGTCATCATCAGATGCCATTTATGAGTAAAACGTCGTATCTGATCGAACAGTAAATGCACATACGTCTTTTTGAAATACACGGTGAGCCTGCGGCGGCACGACTGCGCATAAATTACGAATGACGCCGTCGCACGAGGTCTCACAAAGGGGAGAACTCCTACCTTAAGATTGAGGTGGGTGCAGTTTTCTTTTTGTAAGTGTGGCCGTGTGGTAAGCGGATACCGCGACCGAACTTCCAGAGGTTGGTCATTAATATCTGTTTTATATAGAGTTTGAAGTTCATAATTAATTAAAAATCTTTTTCAATGACGTCATCAGGACTTAGGAGAATCAAGAGAGTTTACGCAGCCGCTTGCAACTAGAGGGATATCAGGTGAGTTATATGTATTGAGTGTTTATAGGAATGGATTCGTAAGCCAGGTCCCACGCCATTCGACCAGTGGGTTTTAGAAAGTTCTGGACGCATTTATGTATTTATTTAGAATATTATCTATAGGCACGGGCTCATGATGTGCAGATATTATAAATAATAATAAATAAATAAATATTATAGGACATTATTACACAAATTGACTAAGTCCCACAGTAAGCTCAATAAAGCTTGTGTTGAGGGTACTTAGACAATGATATATATAATAAATAAATATTTATATATACTTAAATACATAGAAAACACCCATGACTCAGGAACAAATATCCATGCTCATCACACGAATAAATGTCCTTACCAGGATTTGAACCCGGGACCATCGGCTTCGTAGGCAGGGTCACTACCCACTAGGCCAAACTGGTCGTCAAGAGCGTTAGATATTGAAATAATATTTTTCAAATTTGATTAAATCCAAAACTTAATCACATTCCTATTTTTAACCCCGAGGGAGCAAAACGAAGGGTTTTATAAGTTTAATATGTGTGTGTATTTCTGTTTGTGGTATGTCGCAAATCAACCCCATTAGAATAAGTTTTTAATCGAAAGTTAGTGTCGCGAAATGATTTTTTATGCCAGCTATGTTTGGTGAAAATGTCTTTTGTATTTTTTATTATTTTTATAGTCTGGGTAATTTTTAGGGTTCCGTAGCCAAATGGCAAAAAACGGAACCCTTATAGATTCGTCATGTCCGTCTGTCTGTCCGATTCTGTCACAGCCACTTTTTTCCGAAACTATAAGAGCTGTACTGTTCAAACTTAGTAAGTGGATGTATTCTATGAACCGCATTAAGATTTTCACACAAAAATAGAAAAAAAACAATAAATTTTGGGGGTTCCCCATACTTAGAACTGAAACTCAAAAAATCTTTTTTCATCAAACCCATACGTGTGGGGTATATATGGATAGGTCTTCAAAAATGATATTGAGGTTTCTAATATCATTTTTTTCTAAAATGAATAGTTTGCGCGAGAGACACTTTCAAAGTGGTAAAATGTGTCCCCCCCCCCCCCCCCCCCCGTAACTTCTAAAATAACAGAATGAAAAATCTAAAAAAAATATATGATATACATTGCCATGTAAACTTCCACCGAAAATTGGTTTGAACGAGATCTAGTAAGTAGTTTTTTTTTAATACGTCATGAAATTAAAAAAAAAAATTTTTTTCATCATACCCATACATGTGGGGTATCTATGGGTAGGTCTTCAAAAATGATCTTAAGGTTTCTAATATCATTTTTTTCTAAACTGAATAGTTTGCGCGAGAGAACCTTCCAAAGTGAAAAAAAGTGTGTCCCCCCCCCTGTAACTTCTAAAATAACAAAATGAAAAATCTAAAAAAAATATATGATATACATTACGATGCAAACTTCTAACGAAAATTGGTTTGAACGAGATCTAGTGAGTAGTTTTTTTTAATACGTCATAAAATTAAAAAAAAATTTTTTTTTCGTCAAACCCATACGTGTGGGGTATCTATGGATAGGTCTTCAAAAATGATATTTAGGTTCCGAATATAATTTTTTTCTAAAGTGAATAGTTTGCGCGAGAGACACTGCCAAAGTGGTAAAATGTGTGTCCAAAGTGGTAAAATGTTGAACGAGATCTAGTAGTTTAAGTAGTTTTTTTTAATACGTCATAAAGGAACCCTTCATGGGCGAGTCCGACTCGCACTTGGCCGCTTTTTATTTTTTATGTGCAAGAAGGCATACACAGGTTTTTTATACACACACAGGAACAGACAGGTTTTACACACAATAAGTAATAATGTATAAAAAATGGTACTGCCGGCAGTTACGAAAACGCAGTGTTAACGCTAATGATGCAAGCTTTAAATCAACAGGCAGCCCCTGCAGATAATTACGGTTTATGCTTATCATATTTTGATATGACGCTGTTAAAAAATCACATTCGATAAAAATTAACTGGATTTGATGATCAATATCAAGAAACGGGGATTTAGGGCTCTCAAGGGTCGGCAACGCTTAAGTGGCTCCTATGGTGTTGCTTATGTCTATGGCCGACGATGACCGCTTCCCATCAGGCAGCTCGTCTGCTCGTTTGCTAACATAAAAAAAATCGAGGGGGCTTGAAGTGAAGTTATGACTATGGATCAATTGTACTGAAAATCATTAGTAATACGAGTAATGCGATATTACCGTCTATGATTCTAGATGTCAGGGGCGTGCAATTTATTTATATTATATGAATTAGGTATCTATGAGTTACATAAAAAATGATTATTTTTGATGCTACGATCTATAAAATAATCTTTTTCTACTGGTTGACTGTAATGGCTGAATTAAGATTTCGTATACCTAAGTATCATTGCGTACTTATCATGTATGAGCTTCCAACGCAACTATAATATTCATTTCAATACGTAACTACAAAAAAAAAAAGGATAATTTTAGATGACTCGTGGAAAAAGTATTGTTAACAATAGTGATAAATAAATATTATGGGACATTATTACACAAATTGACTAAGTCCCACAGTAAGTGATATAATCAAGCTTTTCAATCTTCTACCTTACTTAGGCAACTCAGCAGGTACTCAACTAAAAATTTCTCTGTTATATCACGATTGTATAATACACTAATTCAGCAGGTGTATGATGACCTCGGTTTCGTCATTAATGCAGTTGTTTGCAGTAATGTCCTGCTGCAATACAGCACCAGCTACACTTAGTCTGAATCCGAACGTCTTACTCTTTCAATCATGCAGTGATGGAAATTATGTTTATTCTATTCACAATCGCGGATATACCTGACCCTGTCCTGTCTACATACAAACCTCGAACCTCTATTTTGAGGAAATTATACCTATCTTTTCTCCTTATTTTTGACCATTTACATCCAGTCTATGCAACTTGGCATAAGTCTCCGCTTTCAATTACCGACGGCTATATTTATGATCTTTGCCACTGGATCCATAAAGGCAGGAACCTAGCTAGATTTTATACTCTTCATACTTTCTTCTATTGAACTCTACTACCTCCGTTGATAAATGAAGTAAGTGCTAAATAACACTTTGGAGATACGATGTTTTAGTTATATTCTTGAGCATCTGTATACTAGCAGTTGATAAAGGTCCTATGTGTCAAAGGAAGTGCTTGGATATATGACGTTTTAGATAAGTCAGTATACGTGTGCATCTAACGCTAGCCAGATTCTTTACTCTTAATACTTTATTCTCTTGAACATATGTGTCACCACAGATGATAAACGACGTATGTGCAATAGAAAGTGTTGGAAGATATGTCGTTTTAGTGTGGGAAGGAAAGTGTGCATCTAACACTAGCCCACGAGGCGCGCGACCGCCGCGACCTCGCTTCGAATGAATGCTCGTCCCAGTACATCTAACGGAGATAATGGTGTTTGGAAAATAATTAGATTAAAATTAGATCTTTAGGGAAACAATTGGGATATACGTTTCCGCCACGCTTGAGCAGTCTGAATGATTTTTTTGTGCGAAAATATGGTAAACAATCGAATGAGTTTTCCAATTACTATTATGCCTGGAAGATTAGAATACTACCTATAAAGTTATAGGCTAGACCAGTCTAGATGTAAGTATCCCAACAGGTTGAATTGTTACCTATTACATAATATATCAATTAAATTTGGTAACACGGTTTTAACTTCGCGCCGGCGTAATGACTCTACTAAATAGATTTATTACAGATCATAATGCATCAGAAAATACTATACCCAAAATAACTTTCGATCGGATGGATGAACGTCGGTCGATCAAGTCATCATTCAGCGATCGAAGCGTAACTGAAAACAATAAAGGTAATGACAGGACCTAAACTAGTCAATGATTTTTGCGATTTAGCCATCTTTGAGCGGTCAGAGTTTAAATGACATTTCTAAAGGCTATTGGGAGCGTGCAACGACTGTCACATGTAGTGTCCGCAAGTCTAGGGGAAAACGTCAATTCACTACATCTTATAAAACTACTCCAAAACTAAAAACTACTGAACGGATTTTCATACGACTTTCATCTATCAATAGAGTGATTCTTGAGGAAGGCTTAAGTATATAACTTGTTAAGGTTTTGTGTAAATTGTTTAAAATATAACGATGTTGTCGGAAAACATCACGCTGGCTAGGAGCTTTAATCGAAAACGCTGCCTAATCCGTTTGAGCTATAACAACACAATGTATGGTGGGGTTGTTTCTCATTCATAGGTCTACAAAAAAGTCCGCGATGTTAAATGTCTATCTTTTAAGGATAACTTACTATATCCATTCTTAACTTATAGAAAAAGATCACGTAATATGTGGCATTTGCAAAGCTATTTACATGGATACATTATTAACAATTATCAAAATAAATACGTTAGTTATATTAAGCAGTTCATACAGATTACAATGGTCCCTAACACCATACAATTTAAATGAATATTTCAGGAGTAATCGTAAATCAAAGTTTCATTTAGAGCCATATAATTGTACGAAATGTTAAAGACGCCATCCAAAGTTAGTTCAAATTTTTACCACCTTATGCGCTGGGATCGCTTTATTTACCCCCATCATGCACTTCGCACGGTCCCAATAAAGGTTCTAAGTGTATTAGGCCTTAAAGTCCATTTATTGTATTATACCTAGAGCCACATGAAAATCTTACCAGCTAAAAAGTTTTTGACTACCTAGCAGTAATGTTTTAACAGTAATACTGCTGCAGTCGTCATCTAAATGTCACTCGTAACTACAGACAATTGAAGATGAAATAGACGATCTTACGAGTATATAGGTAGAATCAGGTATCTGTTCGTCGTCCGAAGATGAAGATTGAATACAGCTACCGGCTAATATTAGCCGCATTAACCACAACCACCTGTAGCCCTGCCGTCGGCGCGCGCTGCGCGGGCGCGTGCCTGGGAACCGGCGGCGCGCGCGCGTTCTCACGGCCCCTCTGACCTGCCCCCCACCCCTCTCCCCGGGCGTGCGACCACGGGATTTATTCTAAACGCGCAAAGACGAAAGGTTAGCCAAAGTAATAAAACTTATCGACTTTCCGACATAATTATTTATGCTGCCAATCGCATTTCTCCAAGTTACTTCCGAGAAAAATACACGCGAGTTAAATTTCTCCAGGATCCCATCATCCGATCAACAGTATAGTAGACCCTTGCAAAAAAAACTCAAAACAGTTTTGTTAATAATGTGTGTGTAGGTAGCTATACAAAAAGGAAGAATGGAGAAATTCGAACGCTTCTGGTAAGCTTCGACAGCTGAGTTTGTTAAGAGCGATCGGACCGGTGTTCCGAAAGGTCACTGGTTCGAATCTTGCCCGAACCGATGAATTTTTTCTATTTTTCCTTGAAGTTTCTTTAATTTATAGTATCGCTCGCAGATGTAAGTATCTACTTCATAAAAAAATTATGTGTAAAATGAATATAAGTTTAAATCTAGAGCTCATTTTAGATCAGATCTACATCTAACAACACCAATGCTCGTTACTACTTGAGAATACACGATCTCGTCTTATGACCTTTTCTAGAGGCAGAGGCAGGTAGCGAGGCGTGTGGGTTTTGTATGTGGCTTCCAGTAGGCGGCGTTCTATTGTAGTTTTTTTGACTTCAATACCCTTGACTGTCCCCTGTGCCGAGGATGCATGGAGACAGAAGAAACAGCCTCTCACGTGGTGCTGGAATGCAGCGGAGTGACTCCATACAGGGCTAAACATCTCGGATCTCCGAGAGACCTCCCCGAGGTCCTACTCAACATTAAAGGTTTGATAGGATTCCTCGAGGAGCTGGGCTGGCAGGACTAGCCCACCCCCAACATATCACGCAAAATAGGCGCAAGTCGTCGAGTTGCGGAAAATCGCCCGAATACAATACAATACAATACCCTTGACTGTCTTGACGGAATCCAGACTAACCAATCGGCTTCTTTACAGTGAATGGGGTTTTTGTAAGCCGTTCATACTGGAATTTGTTGATAAAGACAGCTTGAAAGCATGCCCCATATAAGAGCTCCAAAAATTATTAAATTAAATTATATAATATATCATCAAAGACAAGAGCCTTGGTAGAAAGTACCATTTGGAGTTGAAACTCTAGGTCCATGGGGTCCCAACGCGCACAAGTTTTTTTGCAGAAATCGCGAAGCGTCTGTTTGACGTAACTGGTGACCGAAGAGCTGGTGGCTTCCTCGCACAACGTATCAGTATTGCGATACAACGAGGAAATGCCGCCAACATCCTTGGCACAAAATGGTACTCTCTACCGAGGCTCTTATATTTATTACGTGTCAAAATTTCGGCGCTTTATGTTTTATCCCTTTCTTACAGATACCTTATACCAATTAAAGTTTGACATATCAGTCAAAACGATAGATCATGACAAAATTTAATAGCTAACTAACCTAAGACTATCTATGGAAAGCTCCATGCAATGCTTCACCAGCGAAAGCAACTCCCAGTCCATACATTCTCCAGAAGCGGGCGGTACGGATAATAGCTCACGGCCCTCCCGGCTCACCGGCTCGGCAGCTATTTATATCTCTAAATATAATGACAATTCCGTCACAATTCATATGTAATGTCGCAAAATAAGGACTAACATCAGTCACCCGGATCATCAGGACCCCGGTACGTCCTTAAACTGGACCCGGGTACGTCCTTAAACTACGTCCAAAAGAGAGGTATGGGCATTGTGAATAACATCTCGCTTTGTGTGGTAGGGCACATCACAGCGGATGTCATTCCAGATCTAGAGCAGAGACCAACTGGGGAAGTACTTCCACCTTACAGAAAACCACAGCCAAATAACACTAGACCCTACTCATAGTGTTGTGTTCCTGTCGGTGAGTAAGGTTGCCAGAGCTCAACGAGGGAGGGGGGGGGGGTTTGGGTCGGCAACGCGCATGTAACTCCTCTAGAGTTGCAGGTGTACATAGGATACGGAGACTGCTTACCATAAGGAGGGCCGTATGCTTGTTTGCCACAGACGTAGTATAAAAAAAAAACTTTCCATTAAGACCCGACAACCTGCGATGTTTGAGAGACAAAGGGGGAAATTAGCTACAACCAAATGCAGACTAACCAAGTCTACCAAAACCAGCTGTGTAATAGGTCCGAAGATCTACAATGCTATCCCAAATGACATACAAAACATAGAACGGACCCGAGTACTCCCGAGAGTCGGTCAGGGTCTCCGTCTCCGGCGTGTCTTCGTCGGTCGGAGTGGACCCCAAGGGGACCCGCAGGACTCTCAGCTCTGGCTTACCTTCATTGGCCGTCCAGAGAGGAGTCGTTAGAGCTAAATGCTCCAGGGGTGGAAGTGAAAACTTGCATAAGACGCGAGTTGGCACAGTGGCTGTTATCAGCCACTGGGTAGAAAGCGGCGTACACCTCTCGACACCCCTGAGCCGCTCACACCGGTGTTGCTCCTGGTCGTCTTCACGACGGCATTTTCAGGGGCCCATCTAGTGGGCGGCGAGTCACCGCCTGCCTCGATAACTAGTGAAAACATTGTTATGGTAGGTGTCCGGACGTCTTTGCAATAACCCAGTCTCATTGTCCTCCCAAACTTCAATCCATAGACCGTTATACTGTTCACTTTACTACAATAGTCCCAATGCCTGTTGCGACCGGTTCATGGGTGTCTATTGTTGCGCCCGTGAACGGGTTCCAGCAGGCGTTCTACATGACATTATAGCTCTCCAAGAGGCCTCTACGTGTTGGATCTATATCCCCGCGCAAGCCTATCAAAAGACCGGGATTTATAGGCCCGTGAAATCCAAAAAGACATAATAGACATAAATAAATAGAAAGGAAATAGACATAAAAATTCTTGTTAATAATCTGACATTGTATTATTAACATGCATTTTTAATGATTTATTTTATTAATACCTATAATGATCGAAAATGTATTATGTGTTAATTTTATGTTTATAATGTGTTGACGTGTAATGTATCATAATGCATTTACGAAATAAATATAAATATAAATAAACATTTCATTCTCCATTTCGGGCAAGACTTGAATTTGCGACTTTTCACACCAGTCCAGTCGCTCTTAAGAGCAATTCCTAGCTGAGCAACTTTTCAAATCTCGAATTTTTGAAGCTATGTTTCTGTCGCGCTGCGGTGGGCGGGAGCGGGAGCTATCTAAGTGTGAGTGCGCACACACAGACGCGAGACGTGAGCGCTCACTCATTGCGCGCCGTTGCGTCGACATGTCGACGTCGCCCGCGAGCCGGACGGAATTCATCCTGCGCTGCCCGAAGCAAGTTGTTTTTGGTCTCATATCACAGATCTCATATTTTGATCACATAATATTGTTTTTCATTTTTATATTATACTGTATCTATTAATTACCATATAGGTAAAAACTGCAAAAAAGAATGATGTCCCTGCTTCGGTCGTCGTCGTACAGTCAAGTGCAAAAATATGTATCGAAAGAATCTTCTCATAAATATGGTACTACGCTCTTATTACACTGGTATTAGATGCTATGAGACATATTTTTGAGTAAGATGTGTACACCCATATTTTTACACTTGACTGTACCTATCCGTGACAGTAAGTTGGGTGTGATCACGGTGTGTTGTGAAATTTTGTAAGTAGGTATAAATATATGGTTAAACTACAATCTATTTTACTTGTAGTACGATGGGGCTAAACTTGGGTCGCCTTATTGAAGAACGTATCGCAATGACAATCTGAGTAAAGTATGTTGGGGTAATGCCGGACAATTTTGGGACCAATTGAGAGAACTCGTGAAAAAACGTTTTTTCAAGATCTCAGCACATGATAGATTCTTGAAGTACGGAGCAAATCGTTAAATAATAACCGTAGATTCGGCCTGAATTTTGGTAATTTTCAATATAGAACGGTTTCAGTTTTGTACCTGTGTAAAGATGAGACATACTTTTTTTAGGGTAACGAGTGTTTTGCCATCAAGGGAGGACATAGGATGGTGAAAAAAAGTTGCTTCTAATGGAAAGAGAATAAGATATCACAAAAAAATAGGTCCGGTTTCTACCCTTCTCGAATGTATTAAAATTGCAGCCACCAATAATTACAAACTTAAAAGTTGTCATCGAAAGTTTTTAATTCGTATTTTTGAATCCGATCTTAACCCTGATACAAAAATTGGTAAAATTGTGGCTCTCAAACTTTGATACCTAATATAAGGCAATTTGATATGTAAGCAATGTGCTAAGAAACCTCTTATTGTAAGGTTTACCCGAAGTAATAAAATAAGAAAAACGACTAAAATAATAGATAGGTTTCGAAGTTTTGACAATTTAAGATCTCGTGAACTGTACAGGTTTAGTGAAAGTGTAAATGTATTGTTTATTGAAAGGAATGTACTGGAAGATATTACGTGCTTAAGTAGGAGGGACAAAAATCGAAATAAAAAAATAATCGTGCCCAGTCATTTTTAATGAAGGTCGCCAAAAAAATAAGAATCAAACTTAGAAATCAAAAAGACTAAGTAGTTCTTTAAAAAGGTCAAAGTCACTGAGAGCCCATCTTGAAGTATGGAAAATAAGTAAAATTGCGATTCTATTGGTATAATTTTGAAATTATATATATAGTTGATATACAATCTTTTTTTTTATAAAATGTAAGGATCGTATGTAAAGAGTAAAGTAAATATATAGGTAAAGGGAGCCCTCTTGAAGCATTTTAAGGAAACTAATTTCGAAGCCCTATCTCTATTTTGTATCCGAAACTAGCTATGTATGTATGCGTGCACATCTACATATGCATCTGTATGTGTAGGTACTTTATTGCAAAAAATTGCTCATATGCTATCTATTTTACTCGATTTTGTTATAAAATTCAACATGTATCATCATCTCTATACAATATAAATACTCTTTATTGCACACCTCAATAAAAGAAAACAATACAAAAGAAAACAGGAACATAAGCACAGGTAAACAACATGCGGTCTTATCGCTAAAAAGCGATCTCTTCCAGGCTACCTTTGAGTTGCGGAAATTAAAAAAATGACATTGTCCGTAAGTAGGTGTACATACACATACAATATACATACATACAAAATAGACTCCCAAAATCTCTTCCTTTTGATTTACCGTCGCGTTGGTAGTGGTACTGGATAAAAATAATGGTACAAAAGTGTGATCAAGAAAACAATAAATGTGATAATTAAGTAGCTCAGTAGGTAAATTGAAGAAAATGTAAAGTTTGACAATCACTGCTGTTTTTTAAATAGGTAAAGATCGGGTTGTTTCTCTCGGATCTTTACCTGGAAGGGTCAAGATCGGATATCGGTCTGCAGCAGTCCTAGGTCTGTTTTGATTGGATAGTTATATAAAAAATATCGAAAAAGAAATTATACATTAAAACAAGAACAGTTTCGTCACAATACGCAAAATAAATTACAGGGCGAAGATCGGATAGAAGAAAAAAATTGCGAAAATATCTTGCTCCCTGTGATTGCGCATAGCACAAGCCCGACGCCCTGAGCGACGCGGGGACACTGGCAGTCGAGGCGCAATGAAATGGCATCTTACACAATGTTGCCAACATTAAAAAAATAAAGCCAAATTAGGGAGACATGAATGTCCTACGTTCTTCACCCGCATCCGGTATTTACCCAACATACGTACCTTAATCGTTGAACCGCCGCATTTCAAAATGGCCCTTATTTTGATATCGGCTAGCCGTATTGTAATACGGTGGATTATACAATACGACTGCGATACTTATATATAAATCCCCTCGTTAATGTAATTTCATTTTTGCTATCTAGTGGCAAACATCAAAGTAGTTATCTTTTACTTGTGACGCACAAGTGTGAGCAATGTAAAATACTATAAGTATTTCTAAAAAAAATTGCCTTGTTTATTGTGATTAATTGATTATTAAATTCGCAAAATGCTGTCGTTTTATTTAAAATAATGAAATAATTAGACCAGTTCCGAAAGTACCGGGAAATCCCTGTTCCTATTAAAGTCAAAAGTCAAAATATTCTTTATTCAAATAGGCCTAGCAACAAGCACTTTTAAATCGTCAAATTTTACAAATATCATCTTAATCTAAATATCAGAGCAATTTATTGATGCAGTTATTATTGTTCTAATAAAAACATTGTACTATTATAGATATGGTAAACTTAATAATAAGAATTTCACAAAAGGATCGTCAAACATCAAAATTGTATAAAAATACTAGTCTAGAACCTTTCTAGAATAAAATCTAAATGTCAAATAATACGGTATATATATACATTGAATTATCAATTTCATCATTAATAACATAACAATAAATAATTCATTCTTTACAATCACACTTAATCCCACGGTGTTTCATCATTCATGTAGTCTTGTGTGCTATAATAGGCTTTAGAGATAAGCTTACGTTTTACATAATTTTTAAATTTACTAACAGACAATTCAGTTATAATATTAGGAAGTTTATTGTAAAATCTTACACAATTACCCATGAATGATTTCTTAATTTTATGGAGCCTAGTGGAGGGCACTGCGAGCTTATGCTTATTTCTAGTATTAATATTATGTATTTCACAGTTTTTCTTAAAAATGTCAATGTTTTTATGTACATACAGAATATTCTCATAAATATATTGACAGTGCACTGTCATTATGTTAATGTCCTTAAACTTATCTCTAAGTGTGTCTCTATGGTACATTTTATATATTGCACGAATAGCCCTCTTCTGCAGAACAAAAATGGTATTTATCTCTGAAGCACTGCCCCATAGTAAAATACCATATGACATAATGCTATGAAAGTAACTAAAGTAAACTAATCGAGCTGTTTTCACGTCTGTTAACTGACGGATCTTGCTCACTGCAAAAGCTGCAGAACTCAGTCTATTCGAGAGATTAGCAATATGGGGACCCCATTGTAGTTTAGAATCTAAAGTTATACCAAGAAAAACTGTGCTATCTACTAGTTCCAATTCCTCATCCTTGACAATGACACTTGTTTGCCTCCTTATGTGACTTGTAACAAACTTAATGCACTTAGTCTTTTTCTCATTTAACATTAAATTATTAACATTAAACCAATTTACTACTTTAGAAATAGCATTGTTTACATCACTGCAAGCTTGTTGCTGTCGTTTGACTTTGAAAATAAGTGAGGTATCGTCTGCAAACAATACTATGTCATGGTGGGTCTTTACAAGGTAAGGCAGGTCATTAATGTAGATAAGGAACAGGAACGGCCCCAATATTGATCCCTGCGGTACACCCATAGAGACCAATGACCCCGGTGATCGCTGTCCACTCACATCAACCCTTTGTATTCTAACCACCTAATTCCACCAGTACCGAAAATCCCGGTTCTTTAAAACAGTACCGGTTCTGCAATCCCTAATAAGGATGTTATGCCCATCACTAATCCTTCTGTGTACGTATATTTATAAACTGTCTCCGCCTCCAATTCGTGCGATAAGGACAACTGCAGCTCGGACTAAAATTCACTCGCAAAAAACTCAAAAATCGAGGTTTCGCTCTCGACTGTTTCCTCCTCCAAAACGCAACCAATCATTATGAAATTTTGGAAATTGCAAGAGGAAGAAATAATCTATGCCGCTATGTTTTGATTTTTTGGATATTTATTGTCATATTTGTATACTGTGCCTTTTTTTACAGCCAATTCAATTGAGCCGTTTTTGCGATTTTTGAGGCGCTGTAAGTTTCTTCAAAATAAAATAATCCAAAAAAGCAAAACATAGCGGCACAGATATTGATGATATTGATCTTATTTGAAAAAATCATTGCTCTAGGTTCAAAATCCAGGGAGGAAAATAGTCGAGAGCGTTTGTATGGAAAAATCACCACTAGGAATTCCTCTTAACGTATAAACATAAACCAACCTTTTTCTTTAACATATAAATGCGATTATTTTAGTTCGAATTCCGCTTCTACTCTCTAGTTTAACCTGAAACTGGTAGCTGAATAGTTTCATATCATTACACATAATTATAATCACTGTGTTCTTTATTTAGTTCATCTTTGTCTCAGTAACAATTTCTTGTAAGTAAAAAGCTAAATGCCCAGAAATTCTTTTCTTTTAATAATAATCGCGCACAACCATTACACCGAAGTTATTTTTAAACAACTTTAGACCCTTGGACTCCAAAATGTTATGAATTTTCCCACGAACCTCACCCATACTACTTACATTAGCGCCCACTTTATCATGGCCTTGCAGCCTATAACAACTATAGGTGATCAGGGGTCTTACTCGTACTAGTTTTTCCGAAGCAATGGTACTTAGGTAATGGGAATGAGCGAGTGTATTATCCAGATAATAGGTACAAGGCACATGGTACAGACTGGCGTATGTGTTTTGCAATTTTTAAGGTCCGTTTACATAGAGCGGTTCCTCGCACGTTTTCACCGAGAATCCTTGAGGCATGAAATCGTATTTAGAAGGCGATAAAAATGTTTAGTCATATGTAATGAGGTGTTCCCAAGTGGCTACAGTATAGAGTTTTGAGCACCGGTCTGGCCGGGTAGTGGTAGTGTCATGCCTATGAAGCCGATGGTCTCGGATTCAAATCCTGGTAAGGGCATTTATTTGTGTGATGAGCACACATATTTGTTCCTGGGTCGTGGGTGTTTTCTATTTTATATATGACATTTTAGTTTCTAAATATTACCAGGAATGCTTAGTTAAAATGTCTCGCAATGCTCACGGGCACCTTGTATAGGTATACATAAGACACCCTGTAAGGGCACAGCAATATAAGAGGGCTACAAGTAGGTGATTAAATTACAAGTATTTATATATTATATATAGTGTTGTCTGACCCATAAACACATGCCTTTTTGAGCTTATAGGTACTGTGGGACTTGGTCAATAGTAAGAATTTCCTATAGGCAATATTTAGATATTTATTTATTCAAAAAAGGAGTGTACAGGTTGTTAAGGATCGGCAATGCGCATTTCTGGTGTTGCAGGCGTCCATAGGCTACAGTGACTGCTTACCATCAGGCGGGCCAAATACTAATATTCTAGTATCGACTTAGGTATATCATCAGTCATATGTTGATGTACGTTATTGCCTAATAATATATGATTTTTGATTTGATTTCTATGGTGAAAATAGTCATTTATCATGCCTACTACCAAAATCGTCACCAGGTTAAAAGGTTTACAGTGTACAATGAGCTGCAAAAGTGTATAGGTACTTACCCATTTTACGAATGAATTTCAAGATATAATCACTCTTCTTATAGAGTGGTTTACGAGAAAATATAATTTTCCCTTTGTTACGACAATTCTAATTTCGAGACGAGAATCATACTTCATGTAAAATCACCTTAATGTGCCCATAGCATGCTTTAGAGCAAGGTAAAAAGGTTTCTTCACAGGTAGCTCCCGTGTGCACCATTATAACGCTCATACATATATGCTCGGTATGCACCGGTAGCTGGTCTACGCATCGCTAACAAAATGCGTGATTAAGGGAGATGTTATACGGCAATTTTCCGCGGCGGCGTATGGGTTTTATATGGTAAATGTTTGTATCAGCTTGTATTCTACTAGCTAATATTTAGTTTCGATTTCTATGACAAATATAAATTGTATTTGCAGATGTCAATCACAATGAAAAAATCGAAGATGATCAACTCTGGCCAAAGTGGGACTCGAAACCACATCTTTGGATTGCCGGTCCAAAAGCCGGACCGTCAGATTGGAAATTCGTAAGACGGACACGTGACATCATGGTGACGTGCAAATCGAATGTCATCGAAGCCTGGTTATTTTTGAAAAAAATATTTTCTTCATAATCAAAGTGCTGTCATAACGGTTAAAGAGGTTTAATCTTTGTTAATTGTGTTGTATTGTATCTTTCTCTTGTTGGGTGTCCATGATTGTAGATTCTCAAATTTTTCCTTACCAAAAAGTTAGTTATAACAGAAAAGAAGCGTGATTGTTTTACTTAATATGATGGTGAACGATTCATTAACATTTACTGATTGTGTAGGCTGTAGTCCTGCTCACGTCTCATGAATTACTCTGTATATGTTATATATTAACACTAAAATTCGCGTTATTTACGTAGTTATAATAGAGAATTATCTCTTTTTATAAAACTACTACTCAATTTCTCCAAAATATCAAAAATGCACAACGTTAATATTCAAGTTTTCACTTCTGCCGGCACTCCCGTTGTTTTTTTACTTTGGTTTGGTTGGTTAGTGCGGCATTAAATTTTTCTTTATATACTGATATACAATAAACACAAATTTTTATACGGTCAGCAACGCGCATGTACACCTCTCGAGTTGCAGGCGTCCATACGCCACGGTGACTGCTTACCATCAGGCGGGCCGTATGCTTGTTTGCCACCGTCGTGGTATAAAAAATTACAATAAATAAATAAAAATTTATTATGTTTAAATGTATGTATAATATTTTGTTTTTCGGTTAAATAATTTATGAATATCTTCTGCACCAACACTCTCTCTCTCTCTGTCTGTCTGTGTGTCTGTGTGTGTGTGTGTGTGTGTCTGTGTCTGTGTGTGTGTTGTGTCTCTGTTTGACCCATTGGTTGACTGGTAGAGAATGCCTTTTGCCATTAAGTCCGCCATTTGTACATTTTTCTTTGTTTGTGCAATAAAATTAGACAGTGTCCGAACAGGTTGGCTTTTAAAAAATCCTTAAGTGAGCACTTTGCTGGCAGTACTGGAAAATCTTAATGTTTCTGCTTTGTAAGTTCATCTGATTTCATATATATATATATATATATGTATGTATATGTAAGTATATGTATTTGTATCAATATTATTAATATATATGTATGTTTATGTATGTGTATTTTTTATGAATGTATTGTGTTCGTACATGTATCAATTGTATCACCTATACCTATGTTTTTGCACCGCCTACAACTTATCTGCTTTGCCTAAAGGTTGACTGGTAGAGAATGCCTTACGGCATTAAGTTCGCCTATTGTACAGTGTGTTTTCTTATGTGCAATAAAGATTAAATAAAATAAATAAAGTTTAAATAAATAAATAAAAAACAAATACTTTGTTCTGGGACAAAAAAACCTGCAGTAAAAAGTAGAATGACCCTATAATTACAACAAAACCGTCAGGCGGCATCACTGTTGCACTTAAGAGATAGTCTTATGCATGAAGCTACAAATTTAGCTCCATAAAATGCCATAATACATTAATAACTTCATTCCCACGTAATACACTGGAAGCCAATGAAAATAGGTAACTTTATACGGAGTTTTAAAAAAAAGTGCTCATATTTATTCTTCTGTACATACAAACAGAAAAAGCCATTACACTAGCAATCTGTACTTAATCAACATAAAAATATTTTATGCGCTATTTCCATATGACCAGATGTTATTAGACGAAGCTCATCCAATGGCAAATGCATGCGATATTACAACAATATCGTAACGCAGCGGGACAAGTGCCTTTATTGTGGTCGTAACAATAATGCTGTCGCATCGTTACCGCGACAAGAGTTATCGTAGGCGACGTGTGTGCGTCCTTATTCTGTGCCAGGTTACTGTTGCTAGATTGAAGCTACAGGTACTGTTACACATGCTGATTACTAGCACGAAAGCATGCCACTATTGAGCAATTGCTCCCTAGTAGTATGTGTGTCGAAAACATTGCTAATGATGAGCATGCTCATTTCGAGTTTGCTCAAAAATCAACGGTCGTGCGATTTTTGGGCATGCTACCCGCGGGTGGAAGACGCGTGCTTTAGCGCGTGTGAACAGGTTTGTTTATTGAGCATGCAAGTATCGTATTAGTTGTTAAAACTAACATGCTTATTGCTAGCAAATGTATTCTAGAGCATTTTTGTAACAGTAAGCTATTGTTACACATGCTCTAGAATAGCATGCTAAAAAGCGTGCAATCAGAATGCTTAATATGAGCATGCTTATAAACTCTTTACATTTGCTAGCAATAAGCATGCTAGTTATAACATTTTACTACTACGATCTAACATACTTAATAAGCAAACCCGTTCACACGCGCTTAAGCACCCTCTTCCACCCGCGCTGCAGGTAGCATGCCCAAAAATCGCACGACCGTTGTTTTTTGAGCAAACTCAAAATGGGCATGCTTATTATTAGCCATGTTTCGACACACATATACTACTAAGTAGCAAATGCTCGATAGTGGCATGTTTTCGTGCTAGTAATGAGCATGTGTAACAGTACCATTATACTCGTACTCTGTATCTTTAGGTATTTAAATAAAAGTACAACCAATCTGTACTTTTTGGGGTAGTTATAACGTTAATTGGTTAACCAACCAAATACAAAACCGCCTGGATCTGTCACTGAACGACCTGACTTTAACCTACGAGTACATTATTTGATCATGTAACGTTTTCATCTACCCTCAACTGGCTTAAGGAGCCATTATAGGATTATTTTTAATACACATTTGTATTTTACTTTCCTCGTATTCGAAATGAAAAGTAGAGTGTTTATCTCGGGTGTCAGGTATTATTTCAGCCTCGGACTATTGGCGCTTTCACTGCGTTCGGGCGCCAAACTACCTCGGAAGAAATGAGTGCCTTTCATCCCTTGGTTAATAATCTATTTACTATTATCAGGATACCTGTATTTGTAAAGTTCCCTCGATTTCTTCAGGTACCCGTCATAACCTAATTGATGTGATATATTATATGTGACTTGAATACACCTTTAGGAGCCTTTACAACGTATACAGGGTCTTTATTTAGTCACCTGCAATAATTTACGGCCTGAAAATATAGATATATGCAACTTTTACTATGGGACCAACCCCGAAATCGCGAAAAAAAAAATACCATAGAAAATGTCAAGGGCAGACAGCCAAAATGTATGAAACAGCCAATTTTTTTCTCGATTTCAGGGCTGGTCCCATAGTATGATTGCTCAGTATGACCTACATATTCACCCCGTAAATTATTGCATATAGTGACTAAATAAACACCGTGTAATCTTACGGTACTTTTTCGGTATTTTTTGTCACGTTTGCGTAAAATCTAAAAATAACTGTAGGTAGAATAGGGTAGTCCTTCCACTCGAGCTGCGTCGCTGCCGATGCAATCTGCCTGCTTTACGGCCGCCGGCACGCTTTGCTCCGCCTGATTATATTATACACATAATATTATGGCTTTACTCGTTCTCTATGGAATTATTATGGGGTAAATCACAGATAGTGTGCAGAGTGAACCCGTAGGTTTAATAGTGTCTTCCTGATCACATTTAAAGACTTAATTGTCAAATAAACTTTTCTGGAATTAGCCTAGTTTCAGAGTTAATACCAATAAAAATAGAAAACCGGCCAAGTGCGAGTCGGACTCGCACAGGAAGGGTTCCGTACCATTATCTATAAAAACGGTCACCCATCCAAGTACTGACCTCGCCCGACGTTGCTTAACTTCGGTGATTGGATGACATCTCGAGATTGGAAAGAAATATTTATTCTATTCTGTTTTTAGTATTTGCTGTTATAGCGGCAACAGAAATACATAATCTGTAGAAATTTCAACTGGCTAACTATCACGGTTCATGAGATACAGCCCGGTGACAGACGGACGGACGGACGGACAGCGGAGTCTCAATAATAGGGTCCCGTTTGACCCTTTGGGTACGGAACCGTAAAAACTTATTGTTAGGTACTTACTAACAACACAACGCCTATTTGATGGCGATGATGCCATTATGGGGTATGCCCCATCCATCCATGTCTAAACATCCTTATTGACATATGTCAAAAAGTGACAAGGTTTTATGAAAAGAAGTAAAAAATCATTTGAAGCGGCAGTTTTACTAAATAACATTTACTTTTTATGTACACCTTCAACGAATTGCAAAAAAAAAAAACCATTTGGCGAAATTTACTTATACTATATAACATTTTTTCCTTCTTTTGGCCATAGAAATGCGTGGTTAAAATCTTTCGGATTCCTCACGTTACACCGTGTATATACCTACTAATTTCTCGGTTAATAGGGTCACCGCACAAACAACACAAATTATAAGCTAAATTATTTACAGGTAAATGAGGTGAATTGTGGCTGTCGTATTATGTATTTATTTACTTTTTTGAAGTTATCTATTTGGATGTCAAAGTCAAAGTCAAAATATTCTTTATTCAAATAGGCCTAGCAACAAGCACTTTTAAATCGTCAAATTTTACAAATATCATCTTAATCTAAATATCAGAGCAATTTATTGATGCAGTTATTATTGTTCTAAAAAAACATTGAACTATTATAGATATGGTAAACTTAATAATAAGAATTTCACAAAAGGATCGTCAAACATCATGTATTACTGCTTTCACGTTTCCTTTGCAACACTTTTCTACATTCACATAAAAGTATAATTTATTCAAGATGAGGAATGAACACAGAAACAATCGTTACAACGTCGCAATCATTGTTTATATAGTGTTCAATCAAAAGGTACTGTAGCCGCCGTGCAGGTCAGGATGTCGACGACTCAAATAAAATTTCGATTGATAATAAAGTGATGTATAATCTTCCAAAAGGTACTGGTTTAGGGTTCTTGCCAAAACGGTTCAATGTAGAAAAGTGGGTGTTGATAGTATGGAGGATGATGAAAGAGTGATTTGCAATATATGATCACTACAAAAAGGTAGTTTAAATTTAGGTGCTTCCAATTGGCCGCGATACAGAATATGTGGAGCGCTCCTATTGGTGCTTTTAAAAAGCCTCAGAATACTAGCCGAGCCCGACGGAAACTGCGACTGCATTGATTTTTATTCAATAATAAGTTGCATTCGCAACAGGTACCAAGTATCGCTTGCCATAAGGACGCTCTGGCAGATAATTCGTATAAAGATAATACAAGCAAAGTTCATTCCTAATGGTACGTTTTTTGAAAACGTGACATTTGAGCATAAAAAAAAAAAAAAAAAATTTAAAAATTAAAATTTAATCTGTTTATTTCAATTTTTTTGTTGAGGTACAGTCAGCACTCAGTTATAATCTCTATATTTGGAGATTGTGTTAACTAAGTTTAGCCTTAACTAAGTATATAATTAGTCCTGTTGGCAGTTAGTGTTTACATGTTATTATAATACTATTTGTAACAACATTAATTCAATTAATCAGTGCTTTCTTAAGTGTACTCTTTATTTTATCAGGATGTTTTTCTAAAGTTTCTACTACTTGTTTGGGTAAGCTGTTCAGGATATTAGGCAGGTATGTTGGCCAGAGCCTTTTCCCATATTCATTGTTACTTTTAGTTATTTTAAAGTATGGTTCATTGGTTAAGGTCCGGAGGTGGGATGGTCTCCTATACCTGTCCAGCTGCCCCAGCAAGTGTTTATATTCTAATATTACAGCAAGTTTTACTTTGTCATATACACTAGATATTCTACAGTATTTAAACAATTTGTGATAATTATTTTTATATTGAAGTTTTATTTTCAAGGGAACTATTGTTTTTAGTAATCTTATTTGAATATCATATATTTTTTGTAAGTATGTTTTATATGTTCTCCCATAGCTAGAAATACCATAGTTAATTACAGAGTCTGCAAGTGCCATGTACAATAGGCGTAGTACGGAGTATGGCATTTTATGTTTCAATATACTAAGGTTACTTAAAATTGCCCTGAGTTTGTTGCACACATGTTCAACATGTGGACCCCAGTTAAATTTGGTGTCTATTTTAAGGCCTAGGTAGGTATGTTGATCAACTACTTCTAGTTCATACATGGTCATGGGCTACAATTCTAGGGGTATATGTGGTTTTGACATAGGGTGAGTGAATATACATTATCTTGGTTTTTTTATAGTTTAAGGATAATCCTGCATCGTGTGCCCATTTACATAGAGCATCAAATTCAGTTTGCATCTGACTCTCCGCCACCTTGATATCTTTATTGGCCGTTATTAGGCATGTGTCATCTGCAAACTGGTACACAGAGGCGGTTCTGAATATATTACACATATCATTCACATATATTAAGTATTCTGTTGGGCCAATTATTGAGCCCTGTGCGGTGCCATAATTAGATTTTTTTAGGTCGCTCAAGTCCCCGGCAATACTGACTGTGTTGTATCTATTATGGTGGTAATCTTTGAACCAGTTTAAGAATGGCCCCTGTATACCATTTTGCTCAAGTTTTTTAAATAGGGTGTCATGGTTCAAAGTGTCAAACGCCTTACTGAAATCAATCATAACCACTATAACATGATTTCTATTGTTTAAGTGTCCATTCACTTCATCTGTAAATTGAGCCAACAGCTGTGAAGTATTTTTTCCTTTTTGGAATCTAAACTGTCTTTCATGAATTATACCATTTCTCGATAAGAATCCATTTATTTGATTACCTAAGTATTTTTCTATAATTTTGTCTAAGCTTGAAAGAATTGTTATAGGTCGGTAATTGTTAGTATCAGAATAGTTACCTTTTTTATGTATAGGTCGAATTAATCCTATTTTAAGCTTGTCTGGGTATGATGAGTAGGCTATGCATTGATTTGTCAAATGGGTGAGAACCGGGGTTATTTCCTGGGTAATACATTTTATATCTTTGGCTCTTAGGTTATCATATCCAGCACTTTTATTTTCATTAATGTTTTTAATTATTGTTGACATAGACCTTTCGCTTATTTTGTTAAGCTTTAGTGTTACATTAGGAGTGTTTATGTAGGAATTTTCATCGAGCAAGGGCACATTGCATGTGTTGAGAATATTCAATACATTATTTTCGAAGTCTCGGGCAAATTTATTGGTCATTTCACTGGTTTTCATCGCAGAAGAACCCCTGTGATATTCCGATTGCTTAATAACCCATCGTCTACAACTCAAACTAGGTACAATTAAATTAATTAAGAGTCATTATCTGCTGTCACGTAGACAAATACGACATATAGTCTGAATCCGGAGGGTACCTTATTTGTTACCCTCCCTTGTGTGAAGTTTTTCACCCAAAATGGACTTCTTATCAAAGTGATGGACGACAATAGACATTTTCAAGACATTTAGGCTGATGTTCCTCTCCTTATACGCCTGTCACGTGGCTGGCTCGTACAGTCGTAAATAAACGACGCTCAAATTAAGTGAGACAACACAAAAACACTACCTGCCCCGCAAAGGACACCCAGACAAAGACAAAACATTAAATATGACGTAAGAGGAAAAGAAACGCATCTAAACCGAGACTATAATGTCAAAGGCAGTAGCAAAACAAGCTATTCAAATTCACGATTGTCTGAGAGTTATCGGCCGATTTTCTCCCGCAAAAAGTCAACTTTGCATGTAACCAATAAAGTAATCATCGGGCTGGGCTGGCCAATTACGCCGCTGCCGACTCTTTCGAAAATTAAAATTTAATTGATGGCCACAATGCCGCCCGTAACTCTTCGCGCTCGCTTTATGCAAAATAGATGGTAATTCAATTTTCGCTTCTGTAAAAGCTTTATATTATCCTGTCGCCGTTGACACACTAGCTAATTCAACGCGATCGCTCGACGCGAGAAACTTACGCAATGTAGAATCCGATGTCTAAAATCGTGCATATTCTGTAAATGGTTTCGCAAATGAGACGGGTGACAATGATTGACTTTAGAATGGCCTCGCGAGACGACGTATATCGGAATAAGCCGAATGCGTGGAGCGGCGTGTCACGTCGCCCCCGTTCTCAATTACTCATAGTCGACTTAAAAAACGTAAGTTTTTTACCGAAAGAGGATTCCGTTTTCACAAAGACTCTGGTTAAGGCAATTTGTATTGGATTGTGCGGTGCAGATGAATGAAGCCGACGTTGCGCTCTACGCATACAGATGAGCGCTCTTTGGGAAGCCAATTATTTCTGCCTTTCCTATTGCCGTACGTTTTTCAGTTAATGAATTAAATATTAGATTAACGGTCTTGAGTACGGCGATGATAAATGCCGGTTTTAGGTTATAAATGGAGGAGGTTTGACCCAGTTACTGTCAGGGGCACCTGTGGTTGACAAATCTTATCAATTGCATTATTGTTTTAACAATATTACATCGTTATTATATTAACCTGATGCAAGTGAAAAATTAGTGAGAGAGCGACGCGATGAGAACAACATCAAGACGACATTTTATTTTGAAAAACTGAATACGCTTTAAGGAAAGCCCAGATTTGTCAAGCACAGGTGCTCCTGACAGTAACTGGGTCAAACCTCCTCCATTAATAACCTTAAACCGGCATTTATCATCGCAGTACTCAAGACCGTTAATCTAATCTTGAGACAAACGTCATGGAATCTATTTAGGTATGTACTGATTTGCCTACGGTTCAAGCTAATTTGGTTGCCAACACTAACGCTATGACACCTCCAATGTAAAGTGAACCCTACATGACTCAGCAATTAAAGTCCTTGACTGTACTGTCACGTCTGAAAATATCGATACTTACGAAAAATGTGCCAAAACTATGTATACACTACCTTAATATATGGGCAATAAAGTTGTGTATACATATTTTTGGCACTTTTTTTCGTATCGATATTACCTCGGCAAAGCTTAACGTTTGTATCTTACGTACAGAATGATAAATTATAGAGCTTACCAGGCATAAGTGACTGAAATTTCGTAATGTAAATGATGATTTTTACATCTGATCTTACTATATAAATACACTAGCGGCCCGATTTGAAGAATGAGATACGATAACGATAAGTTCAAAGTTCTGGTTTAGATAAGTTCTCATTTAGATATCGTTAGAAATATCGTAGATAGATCATATTATGATGACAGGGAATCGAAATAAATGTCAATATTGACATGTCGTTTAGTTATCGATCTTTTAAAGATCTTAAACGTGTCTTAATCATTCTTCAAACCGGGCCGTAGCTACCAAATGTCGGTTTTGGTAAGTAAGTAAGAAGTAAGCGCTGGTGGCCTAGCGGTAAGAGCGTGCGACTTTCATTCCGGCGGTCGCGGGTTCAAACAACGGCTCGTACCAATGAACGGAACTTATGTACGAAATATCATTTTACAGTACATATGGTGCTACTTTATAGCACTAGTGCGAAAATTAGCATATTACGTTACTGTGTCGAACATTTAAAGGGCCATATGTACTGTAAAACGTTGTACGATACATGTGCGAATAGGCAATTTGCAACTCGTGTCGATTTAAAACACTCCCTTCGGTCGTGTTTTAATTTATCGCCACTCGTTTCGAATTTCCTATTTTTCGCACTTGTATCGTAATGTACTATAATATTGACCAGTCGCTTTTCGGTGAAGGAAAACATCGTGAGGAACCCGAACTAATAATAAGTCGTAGGTCAAATGGCAGTCGCTTTCGTAAAAACTAGTGCCTACGCCAATTCTTGGGATTAATTGCCAAGCAAATCCCAGGCTCCCATGAGCCGTGGCAAAATGCCGGGACAGTCGCGTTGGTGGTTGGCGCTGTTTGACGTAATAAGTATTAAGTATTAAAAATAACTCATTCCGAAACATTACATTTTAAACGATCTATAAAGAAATATTAAAAAAAATATTTTAAATACAGTTGCTCAAAAAGTGCTACTTTACGTAGCTGTTTAGCGTGCGGAAAGTTGGTTTTCTCGAACTAATGCTTTTCACTTTTCTTTTCCTTTTGATATTTTTCTATTTTTTTTTTTTGAGTTAGGAACATTATTTTTTTTTTACAGTAGATAATCAAAAAATGTAAAAATTCAAATGTAGGGACATATGTTAACGGCATAAATCATGGAACCTTTAAGAGAAAATTTGGAGTATTTTTGATATTTCACCGACACCTGTAAAGTTTCTACCGCTTTACGCTTTAAAAGTTGAATGTCCAATTCGTCCTTTATGTTTTCTATGTATTTAATGAAAGCTACTGCAATTGGTTTCAATATTATTAACCAATTGAAACTGTGTTTTTTTTGCTCCAGTCATGGAATGTATGGCGCCATTCACTTTCAAAATACGAAATATCAATGAAAAATTAAACTTAAGCAACTCTTTGGCTCTTGTTTGTGGTAAAATGTTGCCAGCGATTAAAAACAGATGGTAAATACTTGTTTTACAGAATTTGTCTATACCATTCCATTACTGGTGCTTGTTCCATTATAGGGGTGTTTACTATAGCTATGGTTAATATACATCAAATTATGTAAAAATATTTTCAATAATGTCAATATCCAGAGAGAAAAATGGGGACTACGTTTGTATGGAGAAGCGGCCGTCCCTTTCGTCTTAAGCTTGTCTCTTTCCCTTTCGGTGTGCAACGGCTGTAGCACAGTCGCATTTTTATCGCCTGTCACGTTCTAACAAGTATGTGCGAAAGTGACAGACATAGTGACAAATGATAAAAATGCAACCATGCTGCCATCGCAGGAGCTCGTTAGCACGTGCACGTATCCCGCTCACCTAGGCGCGAGTACAGGCAACTTGTATAATGTGTACAAGGTAAGCCCTTCAATTTTGGAATACCTATAACCTATCTGGGGTTATAATTATAATATTATTGCATGACAGCACTATTAAGCACTCGTTTTAAAATATTAATTTGTTTTAAACGATATGTACGGTCACGTCTCAAAATATCGATACGAAATAAGTGCCAAAAATATGTATACACGACTTTATTGCCTATATATAAAGGTGGTGTATACATATTTTTGGCACATTTTTCGTATCGATATTTTCAGACGTGACTGTACCTACAAATGATCGGTCAATTATTTCAATTAACCCAAAATTGGTTTTCATGACTAAATATATATTAAAAACTCATTTCATAATATTTATACATCTTAAACTTAACGACCCATAAATAAATATAAACGATACTTATTGCATTTTAATAATAGACTAAGTTACTCAGTTGGGTGGACATGATTACAATATGCAATTTAAGCTCATTGCGTCCGTATTTAAAGCCATGAGGTGAAAAATAAGCCTAAAGTTCAGAAATCGATTAAGGAAGACATGATTAAGGGTCGGGTTTTGTGTGTTCATTGTTTTTTGTTGTACGACAAGGTTTATGTTAAAATGTTTGCATACTCTGCAATAAAGCAATCGTCCGGTAAATAATTGCATTATCGCTGATCCTCAGGTGTCGTAGACTGTCGGAATATGGACACGCAATATCAAATGTACATTACGATACAAGTGCGAAAAGTAGGAAATTCACAATTGAGTGTTTTAGATCGACCTGAGCTGCAAATTACCAAATAGAGCATTTGTCGCACAAAAAAAAAATGCTTGAAAGCTATTTGGGGTCTGGGCACGATGGAGTCATGCTATCCAATTTTCATAACAAATAAAATTATGACGCTGCCGGGTACGTATATCTTTGAAACAGCTAAATTAGTGAAGGCAAATATGTCACTATTTAAGCCGAACGACAATTTCAACCGGAGAGCTGAAACTCAAGTTAATTTAATCATGCCCGCCCCAAAACTAAAACTGTACCGTAAAAACTGCTACTACATGGCTTGTTTGATCTATAACTCTATACCAAAACAAATTACGGATATGGATTATAACAGTTTTTGCAAAAAACTTAGTTTATGGTTGAAAGAGCAGTGCTTTTACTCAGTGAAGGAATTCTTAAAAGAAACCAGATTTAATAATTATGCGCAATAAAGGGCTGTAAATTTAATTGTATTTAAAATGTTTGTACCTAATTATAATTTAATTAATGTAATGTATTCTGTAGGACATTTGTTAATATTATCATACTCATTTCTTTTTTTTTTGTAACTAACAAATTATAAATATTGACATTATTAAGTAATAATTAATCGATGAAATGTAAATATAGAGTAAATGCAAGTTACCGCACCAGGGCGGCACCGTATGTACTGTAATAGTAATTTGTTTCACAAGGGGAAAGTTGCTGTTTATACCTTCGTGCTAATTGTATACACGAGCAAGTGAAAATACTACAAAATAATTTAAAAAAATTGAACCACGATCGCAGCGGGTGGTTCGAAAACTGAAATTTTGGGCCTCGCGAAGGTTTACCTTAAAACCCTACGTAGTTTAAACTAAGTTTGCTCGCGAATTAAACGCACAATTTTTCACCTCAGCGGGGCAAGGAAAATATTAACTGTAAACCATTACAAATAAAAACCAAATGAACGTTACCAAATATTCATCATTCTCATAATCATGTCAATCCTACCAACCAATATGATTTCCTCGTTGAATCGCAATACTGATACGTTGTTCGAGGAAGCCGCCAGCTCTTCGGTCACCAGTTATGTCAACCAGACGCTTCGCAATTTCTGCAAATAACTTGTGCGCGCTGGGACCCCAAGGACCTAGAGTTTCAACGCCATTAGGTACAAAATGGTACTCTCTACCGGGGCTCTTATATTTATTACGTTTCAAAATTTCGGCGCTTTATGTTTTCTGTATTATCCCTTCCTTACAAATACATCAGTCAAAAAGACAGATTATGACAAACTTTAATAGCTAACTGAGGCTTGCAGCGCGTTTATGAATTGACATTCGTCCTAAGATTATCGATGGAAAGCTCCATGCAATGCTTCACCAGCGAAGCAACCTCCAGTCCATACATTTGACGTCGTTGTTCATATCGCATATATTCTCATTCCGGTGCACTGTCAACTCATATAATAGCGGCCCATATTTCGCTTGGCCACAATATAATGGCACGCTGCCTCAGCACTGCAAGATTAATACCAACTGTTACTAATGACACTTGCGTTTAACAAAAATGGCCGACGGGGATTGAGACATCGCATTATGCCGTTTCGAAATAAATCCATATATTTTGAGAAGGGCATAGATTGCCGGCAGCGATTCGGTTTTAATTACGAGTCTGTAGGAAGTTATTTTTAAAAATACCTACGTGATACTAAATTGAGCTTTACCTTCCGTATGTTGAGAAGTTGTGATCATCTTCAATGTATCAAAATTACAATAATTAAGCGTAATTATGTATTGGGACCGTGCGAAGTGCATGGTGGGGGTAAGTAAAGCGATCCCAGCGCATAAGGTGGTAAAAATTTGAACTAACTGCGGATAGCGTCTTTAACATTCCGTACAATTATATGGCTCGAAATGAAACTTTGATTTACGATTACTCCTGAAATATTCATTTAAATTATATGGTGTAAGGGACCATTGTAAGCTGTATGAAATGCTTAATATAACTAACGTATTTATTTTGATAATTGTTAATAATGTATCCATGTAAATAGCTTTGCAAATGCCACGTATTAAGTGATCTTTTTCTAGAAGTTACGAATATGTATAGTAAGTTATCCTTAAAAGATAGACATTTAACATCGCGGACTTTTTTGTAGACCTATGAATGAGAAACAACCCCACCATACATTGTGTTGTTATAGCTCAAACGGTATAGGCAGCGTTTTCGATTAAAGCTCCTAGCCAGCGTGATTTTTTCCGACAACATCGTTATATTTCAAACAATTTACACAAAACCTTAACAAGTCGTATGAAAATCCGTTCAGTAGTTTTTAGTTTTGGAGTAGTTTTATAAGATGTAGGTAGTGAATTGACGTTTTCCCCTAGTCTTGCGGACACTAGGTTGCGTGACAGTCGTGCACGCTCCCAATAACTATTTTCTAATCCAAAGTGAATAGGTAGGGCACGCAGCAAGCGAGATGGGCATCTTTGCGTTGGGATCGACGCGGGGTGGGTTGTTTGACTAGTTTTTAGAGGTTAGTTAAGGTTTAGTTGCTAAGGTTTTAATGATTGTATTTTTTATTTAATTAGTCTTAAAAAAAATTAATAGGTAGTACTTTCATTCATTCATTCTTTTAAAATCATGGCTTCATTCCATTGGGACTATATCGCTAGTGTCAAGATATTAGGAGCTATAAATACAACTAAAATTGTACGGTTAGTACAAGACAGTGTACGGTGATTTTATCAGCTCTTGTAAAGCGATAGCTGGACTTTACAAGGAGCACGTGGACTACCGGCCGTTGACTCCAAAATGTTGGTAAAATACGTTTCAAGATTAATTCTCAATTTACTGCACACTACTACATTAGTTTACTGTATAATAAGCTATCGTTATTACACTTTAAACAATATTAATGAGCAAAATACAAAGGAATTAATCACGAGGCTAACTATCAAGATGGCTCTCGAATGGGAGGTTTAGGTAGTACTTATATTACATCAGATCGGTCTAGGAGCAATGGCTAGTCAGTATGTATAACAACTACCTACATATAAGAACTCTCTAGAATTTCACCTGTCATATTAGTTAAGAATACTTATCAAAAGCTACAACGCTATATCTGTAAAAAAAAAACTTCAAAATAAATACCAGTTCGGGAGCGACTAACAAACTTTGAAAATCTCTCCATTTCGATATTTTCACTCGAACAAGTCAAATAATATTGGTGTGAGCAAGATGCACTAGTGACGACAAAATATCATCAAATAGTTAAAACGCTTAAAATAGTACATTACGATACAAGTGCGAAAAATAGGAAATTCGAAACGAGTGGCGATAAATTAAAACACGACCGAAGGGAGTGTTTTAAATCGACACGAGTTGCGAATTACCTATTCACACATGTATCGTACAACGTTTTACAGTACATATGGCCCTTTAAATGTTCGACACAGTAACGTAATATGCTACTTCTCGCACTAGTGCTATAAAGTAGCCCCATATGTACTGTAAAGTGTATTTACATTACATTTTATACTTACATATAATTTAACAGTTTTGAATGATTCATGGTTAGTTTCACTAGACTCAAGTCGATTATCTCAGTCGATTTAAGTCTACCTATAATTTGTTTGTTATATGGCATAATTATGCCATCAAAATGATAACACGCATTTCATACACGTTCCTGGCTATGTTACCTTCCAAAATATATAATTAAAAAATATAGAAACAATAAAAACTTCAATAAAATGTCGTACTTAATAGCAGGGTACATTTAAATACACTTTATATTTGCTGTTATTAACTCCAATGTGAATATAAAACACAGAACAATCAACAGAAGCGAGCATGATATAGTCATTATAGAAATTGGTTCCCTTTACGATTTTACAGTCAGTACTAAAAGTAAAAATGTCCCGTTTAAAATAAACACGGAGCAGCTGCGCGTATATTTACATATCGTTTAATTGAAAATATCAACAAACATTACTAAAAATCCGGCAAGGATAATTCATGCGATCCGCCCACCGACGCGATTTAATTACAAAATCAATAATCGAACTGTGGCCATGTTAACTGATTGTCTTGATATGATGCCGCTATCGCGACGCGTGCATCGCGATGGGAATATAATTCGATATAAATGTGACAAGGGTTGCCAAACGAGTCGGTTGTCCGTGTTTAATACCAAAAAGAATTTGAAATGGAGGTGTATTGTCAAAGAAAACTTTGGAGCCACGTAAACTTACTGCCAACTTTCGACAGATGATTAAAACTTTTAGAACGCCATTTGACTTTGATCCTTATTCTATGATGTGTATTAAATTGGTTATATATCAAAAAGTGACGCCATCTTATTGATCAAAAGCAAAAGTTATGTCAGCATCGTCTCGAGCGATGGCGCTATAATCTTTAGGTTGTGCCCGGTAAGATGGCGCCACTTTTTGTCAGTGAAAGAGTAAGGATCAAAGTCAAATGGCGTTCTAAAAGGTTTAATCATGGGTAGGAAGTTTAAGCACATCTCTTAAATATCAAGAAGAAGAAGAAGGAAGATTCTAGATCGATAAACTTAACACTTTTCTAGGCATAGACGATTTATTGACCACATACGCGGCAATAGAATTTCAACTTTAGCATTTAGATTTAAGGTTTAAATTAGATTGCACTTTTGGGAAAATGTGACTTGTCTTTAAAATTTTAATCATTAAAGATGGATTAATTGGTACATATTTGGATGTTTTAGGAAAACCATTTAATTGGTGCGGCCTGGACGGGTTAAGTATCGATGTTTTCCCATACACACAAGTGATTGCTCCAAGTTTCGTTTGTAAAAGTGTAGGTATATTCTATTTATTATTTTGTTGACGAACGCAAATTTTACACAAAAGTATACATAATTATGTAATCTTTTAAATAAAGAAGAGAATAATTGGGAGAATCAACTTTTTAGCGTCACTCGTTGCCATGGTTACGATTAATTGTCCAGGGGACAAAAGTTCATTGAAATACTGATTTTATGGTACCTAAAAGTATCAAACTTGCGTTTTGTGGTCGTTATAACCAATGTCCATAATGGGCCCCCTACTAAGCTTGTTAATAGAACGGCATACACCGTCTCTTCAAACAAACTGTGCCACTGTTGTCCCTTGGACAACGGGACAGGATAACAAAACAAAAAAAGTTGATTCACCCATTTAATGTATTATTTTCGTTCATTTTTATACTTTCAACAACATAATATTTTTACTTACAAACAAATACCTCGTACAGTCAGAGTCAAAATGTAGCGGATGAAAAGTATCTATCTAACATCTTGAAATAAATTTAACAATCAGAGATAATTTTTTACAATTCGCTTTAAAAAGTATCTGTTTCCGTCTAATCTTTCTACATACAAGGTGTAATAAAAATTGTGGGGACCCGTTTAAGGGCATATTTGCTATCGTAATATGATTATAATAACCAACCTCCACCAGCCAACCTTGACGCTGGCAAAATTGTCACGCTGGACAAGACAAGCGTATCACGACTATGTTTGCTCTCTACTTAAATATGGCATTTTATTTTGGGGAAATTCTAGTTACGCGAATAAAACACTATTAAGTAGCACAGAGACAGTGCATTAGAGATATTTATTTAATCGTATGGCTTATACAAAAAATAGGTAGTTACATAAATATCACAGAATAAAAATTACATTACAATTAAAATTAAAATGAAATGTCAATATTCAGAGCGTTCAGCCACGCAGTATTATCATTAGAGATATTTGCAATGTAGATAATATATAAGACCTCATGCAGACTTCTATATAGAAATACGGAACTTCTGAATATGCTATGTATTTATACGAAATCTGTTTATATGTTTAAATGTATGCATAAGCATTTGTAAATTTAATACAAGGTATTGTTTCGTCATACCCTCTAAAAATAAAAACACTATTGTATGGCAAGAGCACTTATTGCATGTATGTAGTTATGTTAATTAAAATTTATACCTGTCTCCAAGATGCTTTTTTAGCGTAAACTTAAAAGTTGATGTACCAACCAAGAATGTTTTTATTGAATTGATGATTTTTACAAGCTTTTATTTAGCATGCAATGGCATGATTTTTACAAGCTCAATCAATTGAATAAAAACATTCTTGGTTGGTACACCAACTTTTAAGTTTACGCTAAAAAAGCATCTTGGAGACAGGTATAAAAATTAACATACCTACATACATGCAATAAGTGCTCTTGCCATACAATAGTGTTTTTAGCGGGCTATGTATGTACGGGTCAAATCTTGCAAGTTAAATTTGACCCACTTCCCGGTTTCCGATGAAGCTGAAAATTTGCATACATATGTAAGTCGGGTGACAATGCAATATTATGGTACCATCGAGCTGATCTGATAATGGAGACAGGAGGTAGCCACAGGAACTCTGTGATAAAACAACACAACTGAATTGTGTTTGGGGTTTTTAGAATTGTTTCAATGAGTATTAGTTGCCTGTGGAAAGAAAGGTACAGGCAGCGATAAAAGCTTGTACCAAAAATGAAATTTTTGCCAAAAACTTATTTGAACTGAACTCAATAGCAGCCCTATCAAGAGCGAGCGCTAGAACCAATTCGAGCGGCTGGCGTGCGCCGTCACCATCAGTTATGGTACACGCTCCACATGTACTCTGGCTACGTTCGAACTTTAAATATCTCAACATGATATTATGGGTAAAGAAATATTCTGGAACTGCCTGCCTCACACAACTAAACTGTGAAATGAACTATCGCACGTGGTATTCCCGGGCTAATACGACCTTCAAAGCTTCACGAAAAGACCGTACTCCCATCCTAAAAGCAGGCAACCACTACCATTTTACCATCAGGTGTTTAGTCTGCTCGTTTGCCTCCTTTATTATTAAAAAAATACAGGCTTTGGTTTGAAAGACAGAGCGTTTACCACGAACACCGAAGTTCGCAAATTGCGGGCATCTTTCTCTGTCACTCTAATTAAGAGAGAAGTCTAGCACGTGACCTTCCATACAAAAGAGAAAACGATTTTCCACCTCTAAATATTTTTCATTCTCCATGATTTTTTGACACAATGAATAACTAGGTTTATAGGTTTTCCTTTTTTTTCAAAATTCGCAAAACAAAAAAAAACAAAATATATTATGCTGAAGCGATCGACATTAAAATCAAAGTGCTTTGTTAAGATTTAGTTAGTGGGAACCGATTTCTCCCGAAATGGAATTTCATAGAAAAAGTACCGTTATTTCGTTACGATCGCAAAGCTATTCTTCCCCCTTAAGACTTAATTGGAGTAAGAGAGAAGGATGCATAGTTTGTGAACTTCGATGTTCGCGGTAGACCCCCCTCCTGCCCTGTAATGTTCAATAGGGTAAGATTGCCAGTCATGTGAATCAACATTAAATCAAAATTATATTCTAAATGTTCGAATGCGAAGCGACCAATCTGGGACCACAAACTACAATGACAAGGAGTCGTTACACTTAGCTGTTTAAATTAAATTAACGCTTGCAGGAATGCAAAACAAGTATGCGTGTACTTATTGCTGTTTATATTTAGAACAATATTAAAGACTTTGAAAAACTCACAAGGGCGCTCCTGCAACTAGGGAAGGTCCGACTGAGTATGGTAACCAGTGTCATAACAGGTCATGGACTATTTAACAAACATCTTTTCACAACAGGTGTCACAGACAGTCCCCTGTGCCGAGGTTGCATGGAGACAGAAGAAACAGCGTCTCACGTGGTGCTGGAATGCAGCGGAGTGACTCCATACAGGGCTAAACATCTCGGATCTCCGAGAGACCTCCCCGAGGTCCTACTCAACATCAAAGGTTTGATAGGATTCCTCGAGGAGCTGGGCTGGCAGGACTAGCCCACCCCCAACATATCACGCAAAATAGGCGCAAGTCGTCGAGTTGCGGAAAAATCGCCCGAATACAAGACTTTGACTATATAATCCCGGGCTAAGCACGGTCGCATTTTCATCCCTTGTCACTATGCTTGTCACGTTCTTACAAGTATGTAAGTGCGAAAGTGACAGGCATAGTGACAAGTGATAAAAATGCAACAATGCTGCTACCGCGAAGGAGTAATGGTGTTTATCGAGTGATAAACGTAGATAATGTTGACTATTATTAAAATAATTAAAAAAATAATGCCGTAACATGACACGCCGTAGTTCATAATATCGAAACTCGATAAAATCGATAAAAGCAGTATAGGTAAAAAACTTAAGTAAGTCACCTGTTGTATGTAGTTGTGACGTGTTCGAATAGACAATACATGTTTAAAAGACACACACAAACAAAACAAATGTCTATTCGAACACGTCACCACTACATACAACAGGTGACTTACTTAAATTTTTTACCTATACCATAAAATTGTATAGTTTAAAATAATTAAACATCATGATGGGAATCTCGGGAAAGCCGAGAAGGACAAGTCCAGGTAAGGACCCCTAGACTTGGCTCTCAAGATAACTGCCATGTGAGATATTGATTCAATGACCATTGTCCTGATAGTCGTTCCAGCGAACGATCTCATAGCGAATAGTCACGACCAACACCTGGAAAGACTCTCGCTAGGTGGCTGGATAAGGGGTCGGATGCAGAAGGCGGTAGTCTTTGACACGGCGCGAAAAGTCCGGCGGTTCTTCTCTCTGCGGCCCTGACTACCGACACAGCTTGGGTCCTGCCCCGCTAGACTACCGTTCCTCTATTTTGGAAAAAATAGTTAGTCTGTCTCACAGACGAGTTATTGTCACGCACTCCTGTGCTAAGCCTGCTTGAAAGAAAAAATAATGAGGCGTACTCTCTAAAGCCAAAGTAGAAGCTGGTTGACACGATATTTCTTATAGTCGTTTTGTATTTTTAGACCTTAAAAACTCGATATAAACCTGAAAGGTATGTTAAACATGTTTTTATCCTTATGACTTAAGTTCTTATTACAAAAAGGCCAGATCTGGTCATTAAAATCACATCAGCGGCCAATAAATTATTTTATTAAATGTCGATTCACACCTATGGCGGTGCGTGTCTAATGAGAACTGCGCCGACATGTTTTATGACTGCATCGGTATATATTGCAAAAAAAAATCTAATTACTGGATGTGCAGTCGGCATTAATTGTAGCGGTTACAACAACGCGCCAAACCCTACATTATTTTTCAAATAGGGATATGTAACAAATATATAATATAGGGATTTGTAAATTGGGGTATGTCCAAAAATATCTATCACAGTCTAATTGTTCTACATATTTAATTATTTTCATTCTTTTTAGCTTAATTTCCCTATTACTTTTTTGTATAATACTTATATGTACGTTTATCGTATACATTTTTTATGTATTTATATTCTTTACTTTCTGGTACCTTGTTGTACAATTTTTCAATTTATTTAGAAACGCTATCTAATAGTAGGTTAGAATTTATGTAACTAACTAAACTAACTGCTTTGGCTCAGCGATCCAAAAAGAATTTTGGCTTTCAAAACGATAGAACACCACCTGTCCCGATCCAGCGCGGTTTCCTGCCATGAATTGGCATTCAACCGACGCAGGTCCGCCTCCACGACATCACACCAGCGGTACCTGGGGCGCCCGATCGGTCGACGGCCGGTTGGTCGTCCCAAGTACGCTTCCTTGACAGCCCGATCCTCCCCCATTCTGAGTAGGTGACCGAGCCAGCGAAGTCTGTGGGATGTAGCTACGCCGATGATATTGGGCTCAGTCCAGCCTCGATCTCGGATCTATCTAGAATCTATGTGATTTCTAATAATTTTAAATAAAAATAGATATGCTCTGTTAACTGGAAGAGATCCCTGCACGATTGGCTCGAATTCACAAGTGACACCGGCACCGCTGAACTAGAACCATTCTTTGTGCCTGTAAAGCCCATCCTTAGATATATGTCAATGCTTTTTACAAGCTTGTATTTAACTTGCAAAGTATGTTACTATGTTTGTTCGGGTCAAATTTTGCGAGTTAAATTTAACACACTGTGGATGACAATGCAATATTATGGAACCATCGAGCTGATTTGATGGTGGAGACAGGAGGTGGCCACAGGAACTCTGTGACAAAACAACGCAATCTAATTGTGTTTGGGTTTTTAAGAATTGTCTCGATGAGTACTAGTTACTAGTTGCCTGTAGAAAGAAAAGTACAGTCAGCGATATAAGCTTATATTTATTATATAGGAGCGAATAGTACATTGTGCAACGAGGGGGGTAAATGAAGTTTTGGATACGAGAGTGATTATTCCCGACAGCCGTAGGCTGGAGGGAATTAAAGACCCTAGTTTGCAATATTCTTAGCCCCGGAGTTGCACACAATGTTTTTCATCACACTTGCGAAGAAAAAACTATTTTTTAACGAAATAATTCTTAAATACGGTGACATATCAAACATTGGTCCGCCATTTTGTAATTTCTTGACAGGTTAGCATCGAGGGCACAGACCTATTCGGCATTCAGCCACGATTAATAATTATGTAAAAATATTTTAAACGGCTGTTAAATTAATCGAATTATTTAATTTTAAACATAAACAAAAATATTAAATTATAAACGTCAGTATTTTAAAAGTAAAACTCATTTATGCTACTTGGTTTGTATGAAAAAGTGACATAATTTAAAAAAAAAAGCTATAATTCCCTAGGCCTTTGTCCTTCAGTACACCTGCATGAAATAAGAATTTTTTCGATCAAGTGTGATGAAAATGAATAAACGAATCGCCCGATGGTAAGCAATTATGCTGGTGCGTCATTCTTAACTATTATGTCTGTGTACTTGACCCATTCTTATAGCCTGTAAGGCCCATCCATAGATATTATATGTCAATGGTAAAAAGTAATAAGCAATACAAGTTTGTTGTTTGACAAGTGTCAAACCATAAGTTGTTGTCAAAAACTAATTTAGTATCTGTACTTTATACCGTTGTATGAAGACGGATCTTCCTATTCACTAACCGACTGGCGAGTAAGTAAACGCCAGCGGCGCCTGTGTGACTAATGATGATTGTGCCTCCGAGTCTACAGTCGCGAGGACAGAGACCAGTAAATAATACAAACTGCGTACTCCACCTAGTCCGAGAGTGTCTCGTGTCGAAGTTGGTCCCTATGTCAGATTTGGATAGCTGGGCTTTAACTATTAAGGAGGATTGGACAGCTGAGCATTATAGACAACCTAATGTCAAAATGAATATAATAATAATAATGAGTTGGCACAGTGGCTGCTCGCAGCCACTGGGTAGAAAGCAACGTACACCTCTCAACACCCCTGTGCCGCTCACACCGGTGTTGCCTTTGAGCCATCCTAGATGTCGCTTTTTGTGGGTGTCGATCTTGTGGAGGCGAGTCACCGTCTGCCGGAAATAAAATTGAATACCGTTTTATAAGGCATCCGGTTTTTTATCCCATAGCCCAGTATTTAAGCCATCGCTTTCATCCAATAGCCCAGTTCATTTTAGATTCCATCAACTCTCAAATGGTCCTAACACCCTGGCGGGAGCTGCCTCTGCGTGCGTCCCATGATACGGGCAAGGGCAGCATCCGCTCGGTGTACCCCTTACATTTCATTAAAGTGTCCCTTTCGACACTACGTATTGGCTTCGGCTCCGCGCACACCTCCCAAAGGTCCGCAACCCCATTGTTCCGTGATGGAAAGGACACAAATAATAATAATAATAAAATTCCTTAATGTGCACTAATAAAGAAAAGTTAATATTACAAACAAAGACGGGACTTAAATGAGTAACTAGGTAACCAGGTAGGTAGGTGTATTTAAAAAAAAATCAATAAATGTCCTTTTATCTTGTCAATATAATAACAGGTAGTCATCATTTGTGACAGTTGTGACGTTACGTCAGTAAATACGATATTTTTAATAAAAACAAAGTATGTATCATTACTGCGAGCTAATTTATTTTAGTGAAAAATAATTATGAATATTAATTTATTTGGGTCTATACTGAATGCCCTTAAAATACAAGCAGCATGCTCCATTTTGTCGGTGAGCTATGATTAGCGTCAATAAATGTAGCCATCATGTCTTTTTATCTTGTCAATATGATAACATAACTAACTTCAAGTTCCATATACTTATCAGTAGATTCTTTCAGATTTAAATAATGAAGAAGTGGTTTATTCCCATCTATCCCGGGCGGTCACAGATGGAAATAGTTTCATTTCCATCTGTCCCTTCCAGGCGCAGATGGGAAGGATTCATTCCCAACCGTCTCCGGCGGGCACAAATAGCAATACACTGGAGAAGTCTATTAAACTTGATAGTTAAACGTATGTATCCCGTACTAGTTGTAAAGAGGCCTGTATACGTATGGGGTTGAATGTAGCAGTCTCTATTACTCACTTATCTTTATCAAGACTTATGTCTAGTGCCCACTGAAGACGGATGCCCGAAGTTTATTGTCTTACGATGAATGGCGCGCATTAAGGCAGGCGCGAGCGCTGTAATGACACTGGTAATTACCAGGCATACGCAAATAAGATGGCCGTCTTAGAGATAAGTATGGATCAGTATAAAAATGATCATTAACCATTTTGTGGCGTATACACGAGCGTTCATATTCTCTTGTATATGCCATCGTGTATATACCTATACAACAGTGAACTAGATCATCATTAGAACGCTGCTATTTTGCGTTTTTCGCTGTTATACTATGTAACTTATAATAACAAAAATCATATTAATATTCACATAGACTGGTCTAGAATAATTTAATGTTATTATGAAATAAATACATCTAAATCTAAATCCAACCTTTTTCATGTCATGATGATGGTGAGATGCCTAGTCTGACGATGAATGGCGCGCATTAAGGCAGGCGCGAGTACAGTAATGACACTGTTAATTACCAGGCATATGCGTATACGCAAATAAGATGGCTGCCTTAGAGATAGTTCAGTTCAGTTCAAATATACTTTATTCGTGTAGGCCTAGCAACAAGCACTTATTAATAGTAAGACAGTATAAAAAAAAGATAAGTATAAATTAAGCATTTTGTGGCTTATACACGCGTTCATGTGCTCTTGTATATGCCATCGGGTATATAATACAGTGAACTCATCATCATCATCGTTAGAATGAACAGGGATATTTTATATTTCTTGCTATAGTCTAGCTAAAATGTAAGACACAACAACAAAAATGATATTCATATTCGTATAGATGAGTCTAGAATCTTTATTGCAATTAAAAATTAATAAATACATCTAAATTTAAACCCAACCTTTTTCAGCAAGCCCTGGACATGATCTGTCATGCTGATGGTGAGATGCCCAAAGTCTGACGATGAATGGCGCGTATTAAGGCAGGCGCGAGTACGGGAATGACACTGGTAATTATAACTATCATATGCAAATAAGATGGCGTTTAAGGTGAGCATAGATCAGTGTAAATATTATCAAGTATTTTGTCTACACACATATTTATTTTGCAATTTAATATTAATAAATAAATACATCTAAATCCAACCTTTTTCAGCAAGCACTGGACATAATGTGTCATGCTGATGGTGAGATGCCCAAAGTCTGACCAGGCGCGGATACAAGATTTGGCTTAGGGGGGGGCCATTTTGAGAAAATCATATATTTTTGCACAGAAAATAAGGTAAAAAAAAATTTACTCAATTTAGTAATGTGAGAGCCAGGGTTTTAGGGGGGGGCCATTGCCCCTATGCCCCCCCCCTTGTATCCGCGCCTGAGTCTGACGATGAATGGCGCGCATTAAGGCAGGCGCGAGTACGGTAATGACACTTATTATTATCGTATGGCTTTATCCTCGTTATAAGCATTTTACATTATAGTTTTTATATTATAAATCTATATCTAAGTTTAATAGCCAATCCCTGGCACCCGCTGTAAGCTCATAGAGTTCTTCAACTCTTCCAGCATACCGTCTCCGAGGACACTCTTCTACTATATGCGCAATTGTTTGGTCCGGCGCACCGCAGTCGCAACCAGGCGAGGTCTTGTAGCCCCACTTGTGCAGAGTATGATTACATCGGCCAACTCCCGTCCTGATGCGGTTGAGAGACACAAAGATCTTCCGTTGCTCATTGAATCCTGGTGGCTCTTTAGTTGGATCCAGGACAGCGTTGCCTAAACTCTGTGCATCCCATTGGTCTTTCCATTCTGTGGAAATACTGTACGTTTCGGGACCCTGAAACTTGCGGTTAGACCAGAATGGTCTGCGAGATGGCAGCCTCTTATTAGGGAGATTGTCTAACGTTCTCCTTATGGGGAGCGACGGTTTTTGTGCTTTCACCCACTCTCTAGAGGCGGCGTAAGTTCTTCTTAATTCTGGTGGCGCAATGTGGGACAATACTGACTGGTAATGACACTGGTAATTATACTTACCATATGCAAATAAGATGGCGTTTAAGGTGGGCATAGATCAGTGTAAATATTATGAAGCATTTTGTCTACACACATATTTTTTTGCAATTTAATATTAATAAATAAATACATCTAAATCCAACCTTTTTCAGCAAGCACTGGACATGATCTGTCATGCTGATGGTGAGATGCCCAAAGTCTGACGATGAATGGCGCGCATTAAGGCAGGCGCGAGTACAGTAATGACACTGTTAATTACCGGTTATGACGACCGGTCTGGCCTAGTGGGTAGTGACCCTGTCTACGAAGCTGATGGTCCCGGGTTCAAATCCTGGTAAGGGCATTTATTCGTGTGATGAGTATGGATATTTATTCCTGAGTCTTGGGTGTTTTCTATGTATTTAAGTATTTATAAATATTTATATATTATATATATCGTTGTCTAAGTACCCTCAACACAAGCCTTATTGAGGTTACTGTGGGACTTAGTCAATTTGTGTAATAATGTCCTGTAATATTTATTTATTTATTTATTTATAAATAAACTCTGTGATGAAACAACGCAACCTAATTGTGTTTGGGGTTTTTAGAATTGTCTCGACGAGTATTAGTTGCCCATGGTAAGTACAGTCAGCGACAAAATCTTGTACCAAAAATGAAATTTTTGCCAAAAACTTATTTTTAGTATCAGCTGAGATTGATTGGGTGTAGTTTTGTAAGTGTACCTGAACACATCATAGAGAGCTTAATGTGTGTAGATAACAGTGGCGGATCGTTCAAAGAACTCGATTCCCACCGGCTTGTCTAATTTCAGACCGTTGAGTGCTTTCGCGATCGAATCATGGAGAAAAGAAAAGTAAAATTAGCTCCGGGTTCCCTACGAATATTTGTGACGCGCCGCCACTGGTAGATAAAGCAATATATGCAACAGTGTGTACATAAATAGTCACATAAACTACTATTATTGCGCTTTAAAAAAAGGAGGCAAATAAGCAAACGAATCGCAACACCAAATAGGTTGTAAGTGCATTGCCGGTATTTAAGATGGGAGTACGCTCTTTTCTTGAAGGATTGAATGTCGTATCGGTCTAGAAATAGCGCAGGCGACAATTCATTTCATAGTTTAGCTGCGCGAGCCATAAGCTTCTGGAAACACGCACAGTTGAGGAGTTATTTAGTATTTAGTTTCATCACAGATGGTCTCATCTTATTTCATAACTAAAGAAAGCATCTATTTTAGTTTGGTCACAGTAATTTGTTATACAGTTAACTAGATGGCTTAAGAATTAAAGTCCTTGACTGTACGTCTTTAACGATGCCTTTTGAAAGTTAAATTATAAAATAATTCCTTATTATTAAATTCCTCCGGATTACCTCCTTAGTCATTAAAGTATAAAAATAAAATTAAAATCGAATCATTAATCAATCCATCATCTCGACCTTATCTGTCCAAATTAGTGATCCTTAACTATGCATTAATGTAAAGGTTACATTTGGATTGTAGCAGCAGTGTCACATGCTATTGAGGCGTTATTGCTGCAGCGTTTCAACAGTAGAACGGGCAGTTTCACCATCGATTTCCTTGTTTTTTTTTTTATACTACGTGTGGTAAACAGTTAACCCGCCTGGTGGTAATTGGTCAAGCCTATGAACGCTCTTTAAAAACCACACATTATATAGAATGAAAAAGAAACAAGAATTGGTACTTACAATAATGAAACGCTTACTTTGGGCATGTCATACAGACATAGCAAATATAATATTATTAAAGGGATAATAGAGGGAAAAATCGAAGGGAAAAGAGGCAGAGGGAAAAGAAAAACTACATGGATGGATAACCTTAGGAGTTGGACGGGAATGGACGCTGCCACGCTGGGCAGAAAGACTGCAAATAGAGAAGAGTTCCGGACTGTGGTAGCCGACATCCGTAGAGGATATGGTAGGTACCTGAAGAAGAAGAAGAATATATAGCCGGAGCATCCGCGAGGGGAAAATCTTCTTAAACTTCTATTAGGTCCGACGGCGAGCGGCACGGTGATAGAAAGTGGTGTTGGCATCATGTAAAACAATAAATTCTTCAGTTCAGAACACAGCCTGTTGTATTTATACAAGCGGAAGATACTTCACAAGGAGGCAAACTCTCCTTAGGCCGGGGTTCCGGCATTGCCGAACATACCATTCAGACGCCGCGGGCGGCCGGCCGCCGTCGGCCGCGGGCGGCGGGTGAAAACGACCCCGGCCTTAGAGTTCAAAATGAAGTTAAATAAACGTTTTAATGTTACATTTGAATCACAACATATCAGTGTCTAGTTCCTTCATACAATGAATGAGTGACGGATAACCGTTCTAATCGCAACAGCAATGAGAACAATTCAATTCATCAAGAAAATATACAGAAAAGCTTTTCTTTTTATTCTATGCTGTACAACATTAATTTTGAATTTAGCTGGGTGGTTTAGCTAATAGGTAATATATGGGCTTTGTTTGTTGAATGTGAATGTCTGTATTATTCTGGACTGGACGTCGTTCGGTACCCCCCGTTAGGGGGGTATGAGGGGCCGCTTCCGCCTTTCGGCTGCGGCGGCTGTCGCGGGTCGGTGAGGAGGTCAATTGGCCGTCATGTGGGGGACGGTGTGTGTGGCTGGTGTGGGCCAGCTCTTCGCTACCGATCGTTACCCAACCCCACGACCCCTAGCCTGGTGATACCGACCGTTTGAGCGGGGCCAGGTTACGGGGTCGCGGTGAAGGCGACCGGTAACTTAGCTGGCGTGTGCGGCGTGCTGGTGAGGCTGTGTCCGATGTGTGCTGCTACTGGTGTAGGAGGGATCGGGGCAAGTCCCGAGCCCACCTCTCCGGACCTAGTATTATTCTTTTTTTTTTGTTCTGTGCTCTACAGCATTCTTTTCGAATTTAGCTGGGGATCCTGATTCTTATAATTCCCGGCCCTTATATACAAACCCGATAAGAGCTTCGTTAGCGAGATGTACAAATCGACGCGGCCGGCACAGCGCCATCTAGCATGATATTTGGTAAACCTTTTTGTATGAAGTTACTCTACTGACGCGAATAGCGTCGCGCGCAGTTTCTGTCGCAATCCGAATGTAACCTTTACATTTTATGGGGCACTTACATCCTAGTTGTAATTAGTCGATACGCATAAAGCCCATGTAAGTCGGTAATTGATGCTTATAACAATAAAAATAACTTAAAACCAAAAGGTCAGAACTCCCTATAACTTACTAATAAATTAAACTTTTTAGCTTGAGAAAGATTTTTGTGTTGATACTAATCTTACGAGATTTATCGCTTGTAATTTTTACCGTGTAATTTTAATCAGGAGTCTAGAATTTTCCGGTTAGTTAGTATCAGACATGGGCACGAACTTGCATTTAGTAATATGTAATAGGTATATAATATAATATTTTTTAATCTAAAAGGCAGTAAACGAGCAGACGAGCCACCTGATTGGAAGCAGTCATCGCCGCCCATGGACATAAGCAACATTGGAGGAGCCATATATGCGTTGCCAACCTTTGAGAACCCTAAATACCTGCTTCTTGAAGAACCCCATGTCATAGCGCAAGGGAAACACCTTCGAAGGTAGCTGATTCCACAACTTGCACGTTCTGGGGAAAAACGAGCGAGATGCCCGCTTGTTCTTGGTTTGCCACGTGTCGAGAAAGTGAGAATAAACTTTGTGTGTACTTTCTTTTTTTAATCTCTTCTTCTCGTGTCGATGGTTTCAGATTTTCAGACTGTGCGAGACCAAAAGGTAGCGACATTTTTCGCCCTGTCCGTTGCATCACGGAGGTCCTGCTCATTCGACGTGTTGCCTCTCTGTCGCACTTGTAAATTCGTACGTAAGTGTGACAGGGAGGCAACTCGTCGAACGTGGTTCGCGGTAGGCCCTCAGAGCAAGCATGCGGGCACGCTAGGCAGGATAGCATGTGTTCCATTGTTTGGGGTTTGGTGGGGCATTGGGTGTCTGAGGTAGGTGGTTTCTTTTTTTAATGACGTCATCGAGACGACTGCTTAGTTTAATTTCGCGACTTCTGCGAGAAGTGATGATGACGGTTAATGATAACCATTTCCGGTTAATGATAACTATTTCCAACTATCTCCATACCAAGTTTCATCTGAATCGGTTCAGCGATTTAAGCGTGAATAGGAAATAAACAGACAAAGTTACTTGTGCATTTTATTTTGTCGTCGGTTTTTCATTTTTCTCACATTTTAATATAATCTGATGCATAGATAGAGTTCCTTATCCTGTACAACATAAGCGCAATTTCACCGTAATGTCCTACAAAATCTTCCACTGAGTTACGGAAAAGGTACAGAAGTTTTCGTATCTAGATGGGAATCTGTCAGGTTGCAGAACCTTGATCTTTCTTTTTGGAAATCGGTAATACGTAAACAAACTTCTTGTCAGTCATCGAGCAGTTAGGCATGTAATCTCGGTGCGCGCGCGCCGTGACAGATTCGATTTGTCCGTTGTGGCAGCGCTAACGATTCGTTACGGGGGCTGGTGGGTCCGGTCTTAACTAGAGGTCAGGTTTACTTCAGATTAACCGTGATTTATACTGTTGGTGGCTTAGTTTTGCAAACGTGATAGATTTGATTTTCTTTTTGCAACATAAATATATATTTCTAGTGACATTTTGCAATACAATAAATGTACCTACTATATGATAGTATATTCCTCCATCATTCCATGCTCCCGCCTAGGGGCCGCTTGGCAACTTATGCCAAGAATTGGCTTAGTCACTAATTTTTACGAAAGGGACTAATCTGACCTTCCAACCCTGAGGGTAAACTAGGCCTTTTTGGGTTTAGTCCGGTTTCCTCACAATGTTTTCCTACGCCGAAAAGCGACTGGTAAATATCAAATAACTAATATGTACACTCGGGAGCAAAAAAATCGACTCAAGTCACATTTTTTAGTTATTTCAATTTTTCTGAAAACGTTGAATATTTCAGTGAAAATGAAATTGCAGTATTATTGTTTATTAATTAAGCTATCAAAAACATTAACAACCGTTGAAATCGGTTTGGTAAATTTCAGGTTATTGTTATTTTTGTATTCCTACATAATCAGCAAGCCCTGGACATGATCTGTCATGCTGATGGTGAGATGCCCAAAGTCTGACGATGAATGGCGCGTATTAAGGCAGGCGCGAGTACGGGAATGACACTGGTAATTATAACTATCATATGCAAATAAGATGGCGTTTAAGGTGAGCATAGATCAGTGTAAATATTATCAAGTATTTTGTCTACACACATATTTATTTTGCAATTTAATATTAATAAATAAATACATCTAAATCCAACCTTTTTCAGCAAGCACTGGACATAATGTGTCATGCTGATGGTGAGATGCCCAAAGTCTGACCAGGCGCGGATACAAGATTTGGCTTAGGGGGGGGCCATTTTGAGAAAATCATATATTTTTGCACAGAAAATAAGGTAAAAAAAAATTTACTCAATTTAGTAATGTGAGAGCCAGGGTTTTAGGGGGGGGCCATTGCCCCTATGCCCCCCCCCCTTGTATCCGCGCCTGAGTCTGACGATGAATGGCGCGCATTAAGGCAGGCGCGAGTACGGTAATGACACTGGTAATTATACTTACCATATGCAAATAAGATGGCGTTTAAGGTGGGCATAGATCAGTGTAAATATTATGAAGCATTTTGTCTACACACATATTTTTTTGCAATTTAATATTAATAAATAAATACATCTAAATCCAACCTTTTTCAGCAAGCACTGGACATGATCTGTCATGCTGATGGTGAGATGCCCAAAGTCTGACGATGAATGGCGCGCATTAAGGCAGGCGCGAGTACAGTAATGACACTGTTAATTACCGGTTATGACGACCGGTCTGGCCTAGTGGGTAGTGACCCTGTCTACGAAGCTGATGGTCCCGGGTTCAAATCCTGGTAAGGGCATTTATTCGTGTGATGAGTATGGATATTTATTCCTGAGTCTTGGGTGTTTTCTATGTATTTAAGTATTTATAAATATTTATATATTATATATATCGTTGTCTAAGTACCCTCAACACAAGCCTTATTGAGGTTACTGTGGGACTTAGTCAATTTGTGTAATAATGTCCTGTAATATTTATTTATTTATTTATTTATAAATAAACTCTGTGATGAAACAACGCAACCTAATTGTGTTTGGGGTTTTTAGAATTGTCTCGACGAGTATTAGTTGCCCATGGTAAGTACAGTCAGCGACAAAATCTTGTACCAAAAATGAAATTTTTGCCAAAAACTTATTTTAGTATCAGCTGAGATTGATTGGGTGTAGTTTTGTAAGTGTACCTGAACACATCATAGAGAGCTTAATGTGTGTAGATAACAGTGGCGGATCGTTCAAAGAACTCGATTCCCACCGGCTTGTCTAATTTCAGACCGTTGAGTGCTTTCGCGATCGAATCATGGAGAAAAGAAAAGTAAAATTAGCTCCGGGTTCCCTACGAATATTTGTGACGCGCCGCCACTGGTAGATAAAGCAATATATGCAACAGTGTGTACATAAATAGTCACATAAACTACTATTATTGCGCTTTAAAAAAAGGAGGCAAATAAGCAAACGAATCGCAACACCAAATAGGTTGTAAGTGCATTGCCGGTATTTAAGATGGGAGTACGCTCTTTTCTTGAAGGATTGAATGTCGTATCGGTCTAGAAATAGCGCAGGCGACAATTCATTTCATAGTTTAGCTGCGCGAGCCATAAGCTTCTGGAAACACGCACAGTTGAGGAGTTATTTAGTATTTAGTTTCATCACAGATGGTCTCATCTTATTTCATAACTAAAGAAAGCATCTATTTTAGTTTGGTCACAGTAATTTGTTATACAGTTAACTAGATGGCTTAAGAATTAAAGTCCTTGACTGTACGTCTTTAACGATGCCTTTTGAAAGTTAAATTATAAAATAATTCCTTATTATTAAATTCCTCCGGATTACCTCCTTAGTCATTAAAGTATAAAAATAAAATTAAAATCGAATCATTAATCAATCCATCATCTCGACCTTATCTGTCCAAATTAGTGATCCTTAACTATGCATTAATGTAAAGGTTACATTTGGATTGTAGCAGCAGTGTCACATGCTATTGAGGCGTTATTGCTGCAGCGTTTCAACAGTAGAACGGGCAGTTTCACCATCGATTTCCTTGTTTTTTTTTTTATACTACGTGTGGTAAACAGTTAACCCGCCTGGTGGTAATTGGTCAAGCCTATGAACGCTCTTTAAAAACCACACATTATATAGAATGAAAAAGAAACAAGAATTGGTACTTACAATAATGAAAAGAAAAACCGCTTACTTTGGGCATGTCATACAGACATAGCAAATATAATATTATTAAAGGGATAATAGAGGGAAAAATCGAAGGGAAAAGAGGCAGAGGGAAAAGAAAAACTACATGGATGGATAACCTTAGGAGTTGGACGGGAATGGACGCTGCCACGCTGGGCAGAAAGACTGCAAATAGAGAAGAGTTCCGGACTGTGGTAGCCGACATCCGTAGAGGATATGGTAGGTACCTGAAGAAGAAGAAGAATATATAGCCGGAGCATCCGCGAGGGGAAAATCTTCTTAAACTTCTATTAGGTCCGACGGCGAGCGGCACGGTGATAGAAAGTGGTGTTGGCATCATGTAAAACAATAAATTCTTCAGTTCAGAACACAGCCTGTTGTATTTATACAAGTGGAAGATACTTCACAAGGAGGCAAACTCTCCTTAGAGTTCAAAATGAGGTTAAATAAACGTTTTAATGTTACATTTGATTGACAACATAAGAGTATCAGTGTCTAGTTTCTTCATACAATGAATGAGTGACGGATAACCGTTCTAATCGCAACAGCAATGAGAGCAATTCAATTCATCAAGAAAATATACAGTATAGCCCATACTTTTCTTTTTATTCTATGCTCTACAACATTAATTTTGAATTTAGCTGGGTGGTTTAGCTAATTGGTAATATATGGGCTTTGTTTTTTGAATGTGAATATCTGTATTATTCTGGACTGGACGTCGTTCGATGACGGGGGGTATGAGGGGCCGCTTCCGCCTTTCGGCTGCGGCGGCTGTCGCGGGTCGCTCCCCACCGGCCGGTGGGGAGGTCAATTGGCTGTCATGTGGGGGCTGTGTGTGTGGCTGGTGTGGGCCAGCTCTTCGCTACCGATCGTTACCCAACCCCACGACCCCTAGCCTGATGATACCGACCGTTTGAGCGGGGCCAGGTTACGGGGTCGCGGTGAAGGCGACCGGTAACTTAGCTGGCGTGTGCGGCGTGCTGGTGAGGCTGTGTCCGATGTGTGCTGCTACTGGTGTAGGAGGGATCGGGGCAAGTCCCGAGCCCACCTCTCCGGACCTAGTATTATTCTTTTTTTTTTGTTCTGTGCTCTACAGCATTCTTTTCGAATTTAGCTGGGGATCCTGATTCTTATAATTCCCGGCCCTTATATACAAACCCGATAAGAGCTTCGTTAGCGAGATGTACAAATCGACGCGGCCGGCACAGCGCCATCTAGCATGATATTTGGTAAACCTTTTTGTATGAAGTTACTCTACTGACGCGAATAGCGTCGCGCGCAGTTTCTGTCGCAATCCGAATGTAACCTTTACATTTTATGGGGCACTTACATCCTAGTTGTAATTAGTCGATACGCATAAAGCCCATGTAAGTCGGTAATTGATGCTTATAACAATAAAAATAACTTAAAACCAAAAGGTCAGAACTCCCTATAACTTACTAATAAATTAAACTTTTTAGCTTGAGAAAGATTTTTGTGTTGATACTAATCTTACGAGATTTATCGCTTGTAATTTTTACCGTGTAATTTTAATCAGGAGTCTAGAATTTTCCGGTTAGTTAGTATCAGACATGGGCACGAACTTGCATTTAGTAATATGTAATAGGTATAGAATATAATATTTTTTAATCTAAAAGGCAGCAAACGAGCAGACGAGCCACCTGATTGGAAGCAGTCATCGCCGCCCATGGACATAAGCAACATTGGAGGAGCCACATATGCGTTGCCAACCTTTGAGAACCCTAAATACCTGCTTCTTGAAGAACCCCATGTCATAGCGCAAGGGAAACACCTTCGAAGGTAGCTGATTCCACAACTTGCACGTTCTGGGGAAAAACGAGCGAAATGCCCGCTTGTTCTTGGTTTGCCACGTGTCGAGAAAGTGAGAATAAACTTTGTGTGTACTTTCTTTTTTTAATCTCTTCTTCTCGTGTCGATGGTTTCAGATTTTCAGACTGTGCGAGACCAAAAGGTAGCGACATTTTTCGCCCTGTCCGTTGCATCACGGAGGTCCTGCTCATTCGACGTGTTGCCTCTCTGTCGCACTTGTAAATTCGTACGTAAGTGTGACAGGGAGGCAACTCGTCGAACGTGGTTCGCGGTAGGCCCTCAGAGCAAGCATGCGGGCACGCTAGGCAGGATAGCATGTGTTCCATTGTTTGGGGTTTGGTGGGGCATTGGGTGTCTGAGGTAGGTGGTTTCTTTTTTTAATGACGTCATCGAGACGACTGCTTAGTTTAATTTCGCGACTTCTGCGAGAAGTGATGATGACGGTTAATGATAACCATTTCCGGTTAATGATAACCATTTCCAACTATCTCCATACCAAGTTTCATCTGAATCGGTTCAGCGATTTAAGCGTGAATAGGAAATAAACAGACAAAGTTACTTGTGCATTTTATTTTGTCGTCGGTTTTTCATTTTTCTCACATTTTAATATAATCTGATGCATAGATAGAGCTCCTTATCCTGTACAACATAAGCGCAATTTCACCGTAATGTCCTACAAAATCTTCCACTGAGTTACGGAAAAGGTACAGAAGTTTTCGTATCTAGATGGGAATCTGTCAGGTTGCAGAACCTTGATCTTTCTTTTTGGAAATCGGTAATACGTAAACAAACTTCTTGTCAGTCATCGAGCAGTTAGGCATGTAATCTCGGTGCGCGCGCGCCGTGACAGATTCGATTTGTCCGTTGTGGCAGCGCTAACGATTCGTTACGGGGGCTGGTGGGTCCGGTCTTAACTAGAGGTTAGGTTTACAACAGATTAACCGGCGTTTATACTGTTGGTGGGTTAGTTTTGCAAACGTGATAGATTTGATTTTCTTTTTGCAACATAAATATATATTTCTAGTGACATTTTGCAATACAATAAATGTACCTACTATATGATAGTATATTCCTCGCGTTGTGCCGGCATTTTACCACGGCTCATTCTATTCCCATGCTCCCGCCTAGGGGCCGCTTGGCAACTTATGCCAAGATTTGCTTAGTCACAAATTTTTACGAAAGGGACTAATCTGACCTTCCAACCCTGAGGGTAAACTAGGCCTTGTTGGGTTTAGTCCGGTTTCCTCACAATGTATTCCTTCGCCCAAAAGCGACTGGTAAATATCAAATAACTAATATGTACACTCGGGAGCAAAAAAATCGACTCAAGTCACATTTTTTAGTTTTTTTAAATTTTTCTGAAAACGTTGAATATTTCAGTGAAAATGAAATTGCAGTATTATTGTTTATTAATTAAGCTATCAAAAACATTAACAACCGTTGAAATCGGTTTGGTAAATTTCAGGTTATTGTTATTTTTGTATTCCTACATAAGTTTCGAAAAACTCATTGGTACGAAGAAGTTTGAACTTAGGTCAAACCCCGGTTCGTACTACGAACCGGGGTTTGACCTAAGTTCAAACTTCTTCAACTACAATATTTAATCAGCAAATAGGCCATAAGAGCACTTTTGCACGACAACATCAAGCAAAAAAAACACATCAAAAATTATAAAATACAATTAACTGAAAATAATAATGCAAACTAAAGTATTATTATTACTTAGAGATATAAGAGATTTAAAAGTAAGTGAACACTGAAACCCGAACAGACTTCCGTAACTTAAAATCTCGTATTTATCTCATCTAGACATCAGTATGCGTTCGAGATCTTATTACTTAGAGACTTTAAACTATAGTTTAAAGCATGCGTAGACGGCGCCACCAGGCTCGTTACAATCTATCAGTGGCATCGATTCAATTAGCAGTAGAACAATGGAATTGCCGCCGCCGGCCGGAAAGTGCTGTATTACGGTTGGCTTGCTTTACTCGATACTTGGAACACTTTGCGGACTTGTAAAGTTTTACAAGTAATTTTAAATCTTAAACGGGACCACAACGCGTGCACTGACTTTTATTGCTTGAACTGACTGTTCAAAGAAACATTACGAGGATTCCTCATCCCAATGCAGTGTTGGCCTAACGTCAATTGCAATTCATCATTAACCATTACAAATTGAACTATAAACCGTAATGGACGGTTACAGTTTACGGTTCAATTTGTAATGGTATTGGTCAATTGAAGTAACGTTTCGGCCAACACTGTCCCAATGTTTCTTTTACCACATCTAACCTTACGACGGTCATAATAGGTAGCTACAGACTGAGTGTTGTGCGGTAAACACTTGACCAGCCGGAGTAACGTTTTATTTAATTTAATTATGTTTGTTTCGGAGTAATTTAAGTATCTCTGCTGCTGCCTTGCCCTCCTGTTCCACTAACATCAGACCAGCCAGCATGAGTTGCGTTCTCGCGCGCGAATGCATATTTGAAGTCACGCTAGATGTACGGAGACGCGCGCGAGAACGCAACTCATGCTAGCAGGTCAGGTATGCATGAACATTTCCAAACTTTACTTTAAAATAATATATGAGCAGATATATACCTTGAACCTAAATATTATTCCTAACCAGAACCAGTAGGACTATTGAGGGTCAAAAAGACTAAAACTCACTACTTACCTTGACTTTTTGTGCTAAATTAAGGGTTAGTACCTACTGGTACCGTCAGTTTCATTGGCCATCTACCAAAAAGGAGAATGTTCAGTTTGAACAAAAACAGTTAAAGTTTTTGCTACTTCTGCTTTTGAGAAGTTCAACTACTAGTCAAATAACTATCGCTTGGAAAATACACAGCAACGAATTGTACCAATATCGTAGGTACCTCGATGCAAAAAATTAAAATACAAGTGGTCACTTACATGCGTGGGACGTAGGACAACTGGGACACTATAAATTTAATCCAAAAAACTTAATTTACGTCAAAATTACCCGAAATACCTCATTACCCAATCTCCCGTTGACATGACGGTATCATTACAACTTATTAGCTATTGATTTGCGATTTTTCCATTACGCGAGGTCCTTAATCCATCCCGACATAATCACCCTTAAGTATAGTAGGAACTACCACAAAACTAAAGCATTCATTGAAAACCTTATTGCGTTATTGGAGAGATCATATTGGCTTGTTTTGTTATCATTTAAAGTTGGTTTTTATGAGTCTGGTTGTTTACGCAGGCCGATAAATCTTCCAGACTGTGTATTGTCAATGCTTGCAAGTACAAAAGAGTTAAGATATCAGGAACATCTGTATATGTTGACCCCCAGCTACATAGAATAAGTAACATACTAAACTATCTATTGGTAGATAAGCTCGGATAAGGTTTCTTCTTTGTGGGTGTGTGTCCTTTTCTATACAAGAGGCTTAACGCCAATTTAGATTTATATACACTTAGCTACACAAAGTGTAAGGAAACGCACCGAAAAGCCCTTCAAAATCAAAATATGACGTACGAAGACACAGATAATCTACTAATAGTTGTAAAATTATTTTAAGCAATATGTCTGGGTTTACAATAGGTTAAATAGGATAATTATTCGATTAATGTATCAAAGTATTAAGTTGCTAAATTGTATTGTGTACATTGCAAGTGAAAATTAATTTACATGATTTTTTTTTTGCCATATATCTCGCCTGAAAAACAGGGAATCCTAGTTCAGGCACTTTAACTCTGTGTTTTATATGAAAATAACCATGAAATACGTGTTCTGAAATTAACTATGTTTATGTTTGTCGTATTCTCATGACAGAGGGACGTGATGTCTGTGGATACTCTTCACAAGTGCTCTCTAAGCCGCACTATCTTGGACCCGGTGTATGCTAACGTATAATGTAGTTTTAGGCTAAGCGTATGCTGAGACGCAGGCGATGTAGTTCCACGCAGCGCAGGGCAGAGCAGATTTTCTAAAATATGGAATCTCTTTTAGTTACGCACGCTGCGGCGCAAGTGGCCTGTCTGTCAATCATTCTGTCCACCCAACACGTGGACACCCCCACCCCTTCCTTGCCACGCGGCCAGTGTTGATGAGCTTGTGAATGAAAGTTTATGAATGGTTAAGAGGAATTCCTAGTTGCGATTTTTCCATACAAACGCTCTCGACTGATTCCTCCCTGGATTTTTAACCTAGAGCAGTGATTTTTTCAAATAAGATCAATATCATCAATATCTGTGCCGCTATGTTTTGCTTTTTTGGATTATTTTATTTTGAAGAAAGATACAGCGCCTCGAAAATCGCAAAAACGGCTAAATTGAATTGGCTGTAAAAAAAGGCACAGTATACAAATATGACAAAAAATATACAAAAAATCAAAACATAGCGGCATAGATTATTTCTTCCTCTTGCAATTTCCAAAATTTCATAATGATTAGTTGCGTTTTGGAGGAGGAAACAGTCGAGAGCGAAACCTCGATTTTTGAGTTTTTTGCGAGTGAATTTCGGTCCGAGCTGCAGTTGTCCTTATCGCACGAATTGGAGGCGGAGACAGTTTCTAAATATACGTACACAGAAGGAATAGTGATGGGCATAACATCCTTATTAGGGATTGCAGAACCGGTACTGTTTTAAAGAACCGGGATTTCCCGGTACTTTCGGAACTGGTCTAATTATTTCATTATTTTAAATAAAACGACAGCATTTTGCGATTTGACCACCTTTCGTATTATAATTTAATAATCACATTTTCTTTTATTACGTAGTAGGCAATTTTTTTTAGAAATATAGTATTTTACATTGCTCACACTTGTGCGTCACAAGTAAAAGATAACTACTTTGATGTTTGCCACTAGATAGCAAATTTAATGAAATTACATTGACGAGGGGATTTATATATAAGTATCGCAGTCGTATTGTATAATCCGCCGTATTACATTACGGCTAGCCGATATCAAAATAAGGGCCATTTTGAAATGCGGCGGTTCAACGATTAAGGTATGTTGGGTAAATACCGGATGCGGGTGAAGAACGTAGGACATTCATTTCCCCCTAATTTGGCTTTATTTTTTAATGTTGACAACATTGTGTAAGACGCCATTTCATTGCGCCTCGACTGTCAGTGTCCCCGCGTCGCTCAGGGGAGCGACGCGGGGACACTCGTGTCGGGCTTGTGCTATGTGCAATCACAGAGAGCAAGGTAAATTTCGCGAATTCTTCCTTCTATCCGATCTTCGCTCTGTAATTTATTTTGCGTATTGTGATGAAACTGTGTTTGTATTTGTAATTGTGTTAACAGACCTAGCACTGCTGTAGACCGATATCCGATCTTGACCCTTCCAGGTAAAGATCGGACCAGAAACAATCAGATCTTTACCTATTTAAAAAACAGCAGTGATTATCGAACTTTAAATTTTCTTCAATTTACCTACTGACCTTAATTATCACATTTATTGTTTTCTTGATCACACTTTCGTACCATTATTTTTATCCAGTACCACTACCAGCGCGACGGTTACTGACAATGTAATTTTTTTAATTTCCGCAACCCAAAGGTTGCCTTTTAGCGATAAGACCGCATGTTGTTTACCTGTGCTTATGTGTATGTTTTCTTTTGTATTGTTTTCTTTTATTGAGGTGTGCAATAAAGAGTATTTATATTGTATAGGGATGATGATACATGTTGAAATTTATAACAAAATCGAGTAAAATAGATAGCAAATGAGCATTTTTTCGCAATAAAGTACCTACACATGCGGATGCATATGTAGATGTGCACGAATACATACATTGCTAGTTTCGGATACAAAATAGAGATAGGGCTTCGAAATTAGTTTCCTTAAAATGCTTCAAGAGGGCTCTCTTTTCCTATATATTTAATTATTTACTTTACTCTTTACATACGATCCTTACATTTTATCAAAAAAAAAAAGATTGTATATCAACTATATATTGTAAAATTAAACCAACAAAATCGCAATTTTAATTATTTTCCATACTTCAAGATGGGCTCTCAGTGACCTTGACCTTTTTAAAGAACTACTAGTCTTTTTTATTTCTAAGTTTGATTCTTATTTTTTTGGCGACCTTCATTAAAAATGACTGGGCACGATTATTTTTTATTTTGATTTTTGTCCCTCCTACTTAAGTACTTAATATCTTCCAGTACATTCCATTCAATAAACAATACATTTACACTTTCCCTAAACCTGTACAGTTCACGAAATCTTATATTATTATATTATTTTAGTGGTTTTTTTTTTATTACTTCGGGTAAACCTTACAATAAGAGGTTTCTTAGCACATTGTTTACTTATCAAATTGTCTTATGACATAGGTATCAAAGTTTGAGAGCCACAATTTTACCAATTTTTGTATCAGGGTTAAGATCGGATACAAAAGGGTAGACACCGGACCTATTTCTTTGTGATCCCTTATTCTCTTTCCATTAGAAGCAACTTTTTTTCACCATCTAATGTTCTCCCTTGATGGCAAAACACTCGTTACCCTAAAAAAAAGTATGTCTCATCTTTACACAGGTACAAAACTAAAACCGTTCTATATTGAAGATTACCAAAATTCAGGCCGAATCTACGGTTATTATTTAACGATTCGCTACGTACTTCAAGAATCTGTCACGTGTTGAGATCTCGAAAAAACATTTTTTCACGAGTTCTCTCAATTGGTCCCAAAATTGTCCGGCATTATCCCAACATACTTTACCCAGATTGTCATTGCGATACGTTCTTCAATAAGGCGGCCCAAGTTTAGCCCCATCGTACTACAAGTTAAATAGATTGTAGTTTAACCATAGGTATATTTATACCTACTTACAAAATTTCAAAACACACCATGATCACTCCCAAGTTACTGATACGGATAGGTACAGTCAAGTGTAAAAATATGGGTGTACACATCTTACTCAAAAATTTAATATGTCCCATAGCATGTTATTCCAGTGTAATAAGAGCGTAGTACCATATTTATGAGACGATTCTTTCGATACATATTTTTGCACTTGACTGTACAACGACAACCGAAGGTGAGACATCATTATTTTTTGCAGTTTTTACCTATATGGTAATTAATATCAATCAATCAATCAATCATTTATTATTTCGTCATCATAGGTGTAAAATACATGTAGTACAGGTGATAGGGTGTTTGGTATTAGGGTGTAATAGATACAGTATAATATAAAAATGAAAAACAATATTACGTGGTAACAACAAAAACAACTTGCGTCGGGCAGCGCAGAATAAATTCCGTCTGGCTCGCGGGCGATGTCGACGGAACGGCGCGCAATGAGCGAGCGCACGCGTCTCGCGTCTGTGTGCGCGCACTCACACTTAGATAGCTCCGGCTCCCGCCCACCGCAGCGCGACAGAAACATAGCTTCAAAAATTCGAGATTTGAAAAGTTGCTCAGCTAGGAATTGCTCTTAATTGACTGTGCTGTATCAGTATCCTCCTGGTGATGGTTTCGCTGCACAACCCAGCACGCAATTATTAATAGCAATGTCGACTTCTTCCAGATCCTTCTTGAGGGTTCGGTTTATGACCCATTTGATTTGGGCCATCACGTCGTAGGTGTCATCTGTGGCCCGCAATAAAAAAAATGCGCTACTTGATTAGGTCTCTGTCTTACCTGGTGGAGATGTTTTTGATGTTGGAAATCATTTGCAGAGGCTGTTAAATATTTTATCAAGATATATGGAATGGTGAATGTTAAGTCTCTAGTTATCATCTATGAAAAATAGGTAGTATCAGCAACGCTTGGAAGGTCGAATAGTATTAAAGGAACTCGTAAAGACCTAAGGGTGATAAACGCATTCTTTTGGATATCATCTTCGGGAGGTAGTGTAGCTATCTGAATTGAGATGGTTATACCTATCTTTATCTCTTTCTTTTATACTTATTATATTTTAAAGCCAAAATTGGTTACTCCGAGCGATCAACACGCCGACGTCCAACAGGCAAATGGAATACTCACTTGCGCGCATCCACACAGAAAAACGACGCGAACGGCTGCCGAGGGCACGAAAACACCTCTTCCAAAACGTCTGTACATACTACACTTTCCTAGTCACTTACGACATTTTAAAAAAACCATAAAGACAATGGACTTTCATACGGCACTATGCTGCGTTGAGCAAAAACTGGATAAATGAAGTTTCTTACACGCATGCTTTGTTTTTAATCCACCTTAAAAGTGATTGATGGTTTGAAATTGAATTGGAATTGAAACGTACAGTCGGATAAAAACGGGGGTTTTTGGAGGTCTGTTTCATACTTTAATTTGATCTTGCACTTTTCGGTGCAATCGCTAAATATCTTCCTTTATTTCATCGATAAATGATTACAAGGGACTACACAAAAAATACAATTATTGCCGGTCCCATATTGGGATACCCTTCTCCGATTGAGGGGGGATTTAAATCTTCTCCGGTCAGAGGTGTAGGGTTAGAGCCGGTGTAGTTTTATTTGACGTTCATAAGCGCATTACAAACAATATACCGTTTCCAAAATAAATACTTTAACAAATTATAAAAGCAGAAAACTGCTCCTGTTAACCCGAAGACTTTACTGTTTATTCGAATTCTAAAAAAGTATTTACTGCTTAGCAAACTAATTTGCTATGTTGGAATAGGGCTCCCCGCCGCGTAGGCAATGGGAACAGGGTGCATTACCTAATGCCAGGAAATTATACGGACTAATAGCTTATCATAATATGTGCGCATGATTTCGTAATGGATGATGCTTTGATCTCCGCCCTTTTTCTGTATGTCTAAAATGTTGTTACGGTATTTTCTTTTATTAGCGATATATCTAGAGTGTATAAGGGAGAAGTAGAAGAGGGAGCTGGAAGGGGTAGACCTCGGCGGACTTTCTTTGATCAAATCGGGGAAATCCTGAAAAAAGGCCAGGTCAAGAGCACCCTAAACCGTCGAGCGTGTATGAGGAATGTCATGAAAGTGAAGGAAGCGAAAGAGGTATGTCAGGATCGTAGGAAGTGGAAATCCGTGGTCTCTGCCTACCCCTTCGGGAAATAGGCGTGATTATATGTATGTATGTAGCGATATATCTTCTGATTCTCAGTAAGGGATTTTAATTGATTTAATTCATCATCAACATCATATCAACCTTTTATCGTCCACTGAGCATAGGCTTTTCTTTGAGTACGCCACTCAGGACCGGGGTCCTGAGCCAATCTCATCTAGAAGTGACCCGCAATCTGCCGAATGTAGATTGATGGTTGATTTAATTGCATAGGTCAAACTGAACTAAATTTTGCTTATGAAGTTTAGAATTGTTGTAACATTGTTATTCAATTCAAGTGTTTTTAATTCTTAAGTGAAACTTAAAAACCGAAAGTTGGAATCCTGGATCATACCTGCTATTAAACGCATTTTAATGAAAGAAAACATCGAAAGCTATAGCTATGTATCTGCAAATAATAAATACATATTTATTGAGGGACAATCTTAAGTAACTAAGCTCAATAAAGTCGGGCCTTCAGCACGTCATTCTCTATGACGGCTGTTCGGTGATCACATGCTGCTTTCCTTAGAAAACGAAGCGCCCGGTCTAGCGTGAGTCATTCTTAAGGTTTGTGTTGTGGCTGCTAGACGACGATATATTTAATATATATGTAGATATACAGATAAACACTTAACTATATAGAAAACATCGATAAGGCACAAATGTCTGTGATGAATACATAAATGCGCTTACCAGGATTTGGACCCGGGACCTCCTGCTACAGGCATAGAAAAGGAATTCAATCAGCGCTGTACCATCGTCGGAACAACATTCCAATATCCTTCGAATATAGAACTATCAAAAGAAGCCGCCGATGTAATAAAATTGCTCTTTCACGCCGAAAGAAACTTAAACTTTAACTACCCATCAAACTACCGAAGGTTGCACCATCGTTAACCAGTTCTAAGTTAATAACATTATCTCTAAAAGTAATTACCTCCCTAATTACCTAATTCCAGATGGAAGTAAATTAACTAATAAACGTCAAAGTTTGACACCGACAGCGCTTCGGACGGCATAATGGCTTTTGTATTAAAATGAACTAATGAATGTAATTAGCTTGAGCTACTAATGCTGCGTTCACAGCTTCGCGTATTGGAATGACGGAGACCCCATTACTCGAATACCATTAGATTATCTCTTGTTTTTCTTATGCTAGGTTGCCTATGTGTAATATGAATACAGAGTTAAAGTATAAAAACACAAAAGAATATGAAATATAAGTACATAATATTATTATTACTCACTTAAGATCGAAATTATAAACATTAACAAACTGTTTCTTTAAGTAGGTAACATTAATAAAAGTAGTTATACTTACACCTTTGTAATAACCTCTGCATATTAGTACTTATAACATTGTAACATTGTAGGTATTAACTTATGTATATAATATTCTTGTGTACCCCGTGTGGATGTATGTACGAGTATCAACGAACCTGCCCGTGCATACATATACATGGATGAATGAATACAGATTCACTCAAGTTACTGATAACTTTATTGTTACTAACTGATAACTTTGTTTTCCGCTTACTGCTCCTAGACTAGCTACTTATCATTATTAAGGTAGGGCACTCAAGGTCTATTAACACATTACTTATGTTTACATTATTTTTTGTATAAGACTGTTTGTTGCCTAAATTTTTTATTTTATTTAGTCACCTGCCGTAATTTACGGGGTGAATATATAGGTCATACTGAGCAACTTTTACTATTAGACCAACCCCGAAATCGCGAAAAAAAATTGGCTGTTTCATACATTTTGGCTGTCCGACCTTGACATTTTCTATGGGAGAGTAAATTTTTTTTTTCGCGGTTACTGCGTTGGTGTCATAGTAAAAGTTGCTCAGTATGACCTATATATTTACCCCGTAAATTACGGCAGGTGACTAAATAAACGCATTATACAAAAATACATGATAACGGATAAAACTTAGTCGAGGTACAGTCAGCATCAATAGGAGCTGATGAAACAACGCGCCAAAAGTATCTGACATCCCGGATAACTTTTCCAAATATAGATAAATCTCTTAAATGTTCATTCAAAAGTATATCTTTTACAGTCTTGATTGTTCTAGATATAAAACCATCACTGTTTGTTAAGTTATTACAGAATGGTAGATACTTTTGAGACTTTGTTTGATCCGCTACTTTTGATGCTGACTGTATTACAGGTAGATCAGTCGTGTTGCAATACCCATCACAAAGGCAAATGGTGCATTTACCTCAAAATTACGGACGGTGTCAACGTTGCGTCAGCGAGAGCTTCGCGCGCAAATTGTGAAGCACGCTGTTGTAATGACATGTCATCGAACGAATGTCGAAACCGATCTGTCGACACGGCGGGTCGGCAGGTGATGCGAAGTAGGTAGTTTCTTAGATAATTCTAGGATATCATGATCTGGAAGTATCTATACTTATTATAAAACAATGAAATATTTTTTATCACATTATCGCAAATTGTGAAGCACGCTTTTGTAATGGCATGTCATCGAACGAATGTCGAAACCGATCTGTCGACACGGCAGGTCGGCAGGATGATGCCAAGTAGGTAGTTTCTTAGACAATTCTAGGATGGCATGCTCTGGAAGTATCTATACTTATTATAAAACAATGAAATATTTTTTATCACATTATCGCAAATTGTGAAGCACGCTTTTGTAATGGCATGTCATCGAACGAATGTCGAAACCGATCTGTCGACACGGCAGGTCGGCAGGATGATGCGAAGTAGGTAATTTCTTAGACAATTCTAGGATGGCATGTTCTGGAAGTATCTATACTTCCTTTAAAACAATGAAATATTTTTTTATCACATTACCGCAAATTGTGAAGTACGTTTTTGTAATGATATGTCGTCGAACGAATGTCCAAACCGATCTGTCGAACTGGCAGGTCGGCAGGGTGATGCGAAGTATGTAGTTTCTTAGACAATTCTAGGATAGCATGATCTGGATGTATGTATACTTTCTGTAGAACAATGAAATAAAGACTTTTTATCACATTATTGCAAATTATGAAGCATGCTTTTGTAATGACATGTCATCGAACGAATGTCGAAACCGATCGTCGACACGGTAGGTGATGAGTTTTGATATCTCTTACAAAATGTTAGGATAACATGATAAAAAAATCTCCAAAAATGAAATAAAGACTTTGTATCACGGACACTAGCAACACCAGAAAGCGTTGCCGGCCTTTAAGATGGGAGTATTCTCCTTTCTTAGATGTTTGAAGGTCTAATCAGTTCAATTGATGAATCCCCATGGCAACCCCAGACGACGAAAGATGTGAGCGTAAAACATTTTCAGAAGAACGTTGTGTAAGTTTTGGTTACAATAGTTCGTGTCATACACGATGACGCACAGATTTGTCAAATCTAACCTTTAATAACATGACATTACGAGTTAAGGCACGCGTCGTCGTGAATGACACGATTTATAATTAAATTAACCTTTAATTCCACAGTTACGTTTCCAAATACGCCTCCTCAAACCCGTATTCGCGTTAAAAAAAACATCGATTTCAACTGGGCCACAATACGGTGCAATAAGTACACATAAATTATTCAAAACGTATCTTTTATTTCTCATCGCGGCCATAATGGTTGGGTAATTATTTTCCGATTGGCCGGCTATTTTTGGCCGATATATAATTGACTGTTCATTGTCGGTAACCATAAAATGTTTATCGCTAACTATAAGCGTCTTATGAGTGTAATACGTCGTACGTGGCTTATAAATTGATGGTTAAATAACTTTTTGATGTTGACGATAATGTCAGATTTTGGTTAAAATTAAGAGATGAAAAGGTATGCATTGTATCAGTGTTTAAAATTTGCAATGCATACCATTGTATCAGTGACAAAAATTTATCAGGATGTACTTGCTGGACCTATATCTTTAAAAGAAAAAAGACTTAGCTGTAATCCCCAACCTGGTCTAACGGCCTAATTCGTAGAGTAATATACGTTCAAGATAAGTTCTGGTTTGGATAAGTTCTGGTTTAGATAAGTACTCATTTAGATATGGTTTATATGTCGTATAATTGACAGAAGCAGCTTGATTCTGGCTACCAATGTCACTTTGACGTTAGAAATATCGTAGATAGATTTTACGGGGATCACAGCATGTCGTGTAGTTATCGATTTTTTTAAAGATCTTAAACATGTCTTGTCGAACCGTAATGCGGAATGAGGACTTCACAACAATAAGCTGTCAAGACTTTGCCCTCTCGCAGCGAGTTGTGCTCATTGCGTCCATTGCAATTCTTCTAGCAGACTTACCTAACCTGTTTCATTCAACGTGCCAGTATTTTACGATTAAATCTACTCGTAATAATATGCAGATTTTTTCCACCAGGCTTTTGGCACATTAACGCACCAGACGTAACTGGCCGTGGCGTGTCGATAAGCGAAATGCCCGCGGGCACGAGCACAAACAGTAATTATCGACTTTTTGCAGATATACAAGAGAATGTTCTACTCCACCTTCTTAGCTCGTCGTCGGTTGTATTTTCGATATCTTTGTCAGCTTGGCTAACAAAGTCGAAGATTGAGTTTTCAATTTAGGGATTATTAGGTGCGAAGCTATGAATGTCAGGAAAACAACGAACTAGAATAACTATAGAAGACCTCAAAAAACCGGACAAGTGCGAGTCGGACGCTCCCACCGAGAGCTTCGTACTTTTTGTATTTGTTGTTATAGCGGCAACAGAAATACATCATCTGTGAAAATTTCTGTCTAGCTATCACGGTTCATGAGATACAGCCTGGTGATAGACAGACAGACGGAGGGACAGCGCAGTCTTAGTACGGTACGGAACCCTAAAAATGACCCCTCGTGTGTTGTGTTAGGACTCACAAGCGATTCAACCTCAACTGTAGAGCGCGCATGTTGACAAACGTCAAATATAGTAATGCCGCACAAGAGGTTTAACTTATAGAATTTAATTCAAAGGGTAAATATTCAAAGCTGCGGACGGGGTTTATTTACACTGTGTTTCCAACTTTCCACCAGAAATGTGCAAGGATGCGTAGCGTGGGATTTTTTTTTAAAACCATTAGAATCACTTCATTTGTTTTCCTCGCTCAGTGTGTAGTGATTTTATTGGTTCTCAACAAACATATCATCTGCATTCATGGAATTGTAACTGTTTTTTTTAAGTCGTTTCTGTGATTGTAATTTGAATTAATATCTTTTGTTATTGTTTTTAATTTCTTTATATAATTTGTTGACATTATTAATTTATAGTTACGTGCATTTAAATGATTTATTGCCATGTGAATATAATTTTTATCATCATTTTGTTATTAATTATTATAATGTAACTGACAGTGTATGATTAATACCAATAAAAATTCTATATAATATATCTGTCTATCCCTCGCTACGCATCCTCGTTCATCTCTGGTGAAACCGCAGCCTCATCTTCTTGATAAGATTACTTTCAGTGTCATGTGTCAGATATATGGTCAGATTTTCAAAGTCTAAAATTGAGAGCTTCATCATAATTTAGTCATACAGCCTGATTCGAAGCATGAAATACGATAACGATAAGTTCTGGTTTAGATAAGTTCTCATTTAGATATCGTGTGTATGTCGTATAATTGACAGAAGCAGCTCGATTCGGGCAACCAATGTGACTTTAACGTTAGAAATATCGTAGATAAATCTTGTTGGGATCACAGCGGAAACGAAATAAACGTCAAGATCTTAAACGTGTCTTAATCATTGTTCTGATCGAGCCGATAGGTTTTAGTTATATTTTGTCGCTAATGTAGGTATTTTCACTTGTATCTTGTAGGCAATTATATTTGTCACAGGCCAGGTGCACTTATATGTCCTTCTCGCTGTATCAGCCCGTTCAATAAACACCCACGCAGCGTAAATATAGCCCGTAACCAACGCCCGAGCGTTCATTATGCTTAATTTCTTAATCATACGCTTAATTGAAATATTAAGGCATTCGATATTCGTCGCACTCATTAGGCCCTTTTTTCTGTAATCAAATTCTTGAACCGGGAGCTGTCAGTGTCCTTTGCAACGCAGTCATAATTATCTTTAACACTTTCAATTCGATACAGGACATTTTTGACCTGCACTGGACTTTGGCACGGAGCGTGGACTGAAATAGATAACATCCTCATAGTATGACATGACATATGACACTTATCCACTCACATGATTCCAGCAACTAAGGTTTCAACATTTCGCATCTCTAAAATGATCGTCGCAACTCGAGTTGCGAACGGAGTGTATGCGGTTTTTTATTTCTTATCTGTGAAGGGCTGCACAGATATGGTGTAAACAATTATTAAAACACAGAATACCAACGTGACAATATTTAAAAAATGTTTCAACCACATAGACATAACCACAGTATTTTTTATCTATGTCACTTTGCAAGTTGTTCGGAAAAGTGCGTGTGTTAAAAGTTGCTGCGTGTTTTAAAATGCCGTAAGTATTCAAATTTACATATTTCTGTTAGTATTATATATTAAATTACTCCGCGTTTATTGGTCTATTAGATTAAAACTATATTTTAGACCTACTTAATATTGATGACCATAAAATCTCACTTCAAACCAATAACTCTGTAGATTTTTGGCGTGTTTCCTATTTTAATGCCCTAGATTTCTATGATTACCAAATATATCTTGAGCAACCTATAGTCATTAAATAGTTCGATTATTAAATTACATTAATAAACAATAAAATGCATTAAATCACTGTGTATTATCCAGGATTAGCGAACAAACCATGTGACGGAAAATTGTAAGTAAAAACACAGCAACTGTGGTTGCTTAAATCATTTCTGTACATCGTAAGGCATGTGGTACACTAGACGTTGCATACGCGTTTTGGGGTGTTTGTTACTACTTACTTATAATTTCTATTTACTAATATTTCTTTGCTATATTGCCCGGATCCTGGGGTAGCTTGCCGTTTTTCGTCTGGCAGTGAATGTGTTAAAAGTTCCTATTTCTGTTGAACATCTGCACCGCGCGACTGTTGTGTCTCCGACCTAAATAGGTAGCCATCTTTGTTTTTGACATGGCGCAGGTCAGTTTGTTTGTTTATTTACGTTTGTAATCAGTATAATTTCATGTGTTAATAGTTACTATTTGCTTATTGTGCTTAATTTGTTGTAAAGTGTATGTTATGGTGTATATATTATACGTGTTAGTGTAGTTATAAGTTAGTTCGGTTGTTGGTGATCGGCCGTTTTAAAAACACCAAAGTTTAGTAGGTATGTAAATACTCTTTTGTTATTTTAAGTTATAAAGCCACTATCATTGTGATAATTACATAAATTATGTATTTTATTTCAAGGTAATTAGTGTCTTAAACGGTTTTTTACTATATTTTTGTACTTCAGTGTCTAAATTAGCCACAAAAAAATCACGAACATAGCACATAGTTACACGCCAGGTGGAGCAATTCGAAAGTTCCTTATCAGAATTTGAATCAGTTTTACTCTGCAATTTTATAGGTGAGCTATCAAGGTATTTAAAATCAATTAAAAGCTTATTAAGCCTTCTTTAAATTGAATACAAAAAAAAGATATGATATCGATTTAGATTTTTTATTAAAAATAGTTTTCTACTATAACTCGGAAATTATTCCTTTGGGTAAACTTCGTGAATTTTTAATAATTATTTTTATTATAACAGCAAATAGCTAAAGTAAGAAAATAAATTTCTTTGTTTCTTTACCATTATAAAACCGAAAGAATTATTCCAAATGCTTTAGCAGAAGCAAAGTTATCGATTTTTGAAGATATCACGACACTGTGCCGTCGTATCTGCGAAATGTCAGAGCAATTCAGGGCATCTTTCGTTAAAATCGGAATCATGTGAGTGGATATAACACCATTTTTGTTTGCCATTTTAATTCTTATGACATGTGCGCATTAGATGTTTTTTCAAAGCGGTATTAGGAACGAAAATTCCGTAAAAAATCAAATGTTTCATTCGGGAATATTACCATATTTCGTTTTTTTCTTTTTTTTTTAGTTTTCTTCAGACAAGTTAAATACGTCATACACAATGCCACTGATGAATGATGACAGTGTTAAAGTCAATAAAATGACAGAAACTAACACATTACACGTGCAACCTTAATCTACCTAATTAAGTATATATTGAAAAATACAGAAGTAAAAAGAAATTACTTGTTTCTGTGGCTTTATTCGGAAGTCATGTAACTCCTCTGGATTTGCAGGCGTACATAGGCTACGGGGACTGCTTACCATCAGGCGGGCCGTATGCTTGTTTGCCACCGACGTAGTATAAAAAAAGTATTATAACTTAAATTTGCATTGTTTTTTTTTCGAAATAAGCTTGAAAAAACGAACCGTTTTGAAATTGTCCCGTATTTTTCCGGGTTTTTTCAACGCTATGCGGTACTAGTCAAATGCGTAGGTCAGCCTTGTCTTGCATAGCACCGCCGCGCCGCCCGTATTACATATATAGCATTTGTGACCTTTTTGGGTATGCGGTACGGTTCAATTTTGACTTGTAAATTAATTTATTAACCCCCTAAGTTAAACTTAACGGTGACGATATTATAAGATTTGGTTACTTAAACAATCAATAATACAAGATTGCTGGCAAAATGGTAAATTCTTAGCGTTTCTATTTGTTAAGTTTCATCTGATTTCTTATATATTTGACCCTGCTTATAAAACCGATGGTCCTGGGTTCGAATCCCGGTAAGGGCATTAATTTGTGTGATGAGCACAGATATTTGTTCCTGAGTCATGGATGTTTTCGATGTATTTAAGTATTTGTATATTATAAATATCGTAGTCTAGTACCCACAAAGCAAGCCGTGCAAGCTTATCGTGGGACTTAGTCAATCTGTGTAAGAATGTCTCTATAATAATTATTTATTTATTATTTATTTATATAAGTGTTTGTATGTATGTTTATATATTTTTGTAAATGTTATTTACTTATATATGCATTTGTCATACCTATGAATTATTCATATTACTTGTATTATGTTGTATGAGTTGTGTAAAAAGTACCTAATTTGTTTTGTAATTACAACATGATTTTGCACCGCCAACAAGTTCTGCTTTTCCCGAAGGTTGACTGGTAGAGAATGTATGTATAGAACTGTATTTTCTTTTGTCTAAAGATATTAAATACCAAATCATTTTTTTATAACCTAAAGAGATTTTAAATAGATATATTGTTTAACACTAAGGTGCTATACAACTTATACAAATGATGTCCCGCGCTGAACGTGTTAAGATACAAATGCATTTGGAAATAAATGAGATAATTATACTTCAGATGGCCGACGGGCATTTGAAGAGGTGACACAACATTACGGATTACTCTTCATTAATTAGACGCCTTTAAAAAAATAAAATAGCCAAGTGCGACTCGGACTCGCGCCCTAAGGGATTTGTGCCTCACAGTTTTTCTATGATATACCTAGGAGGCAAATGAGCAGGTGAATTGCCTGATGGTAAGCTATTACCGTCGCTCACGGACACCTGCAACACCAGAGGGATTGCAAGTGCGTTGCTGGCCTTTAAAATGAAAGTGATGGAAGTAGACAGTAGATACACCCTTTTCTTGAAGGTTTTTTACCTTGTGTGTTTTTCCCTTAAGCAGGACTCACACTTATTATTATTATTATTATTTGTCTGTCTTTCCATATCTCGGGACCATGGGGTCCCGGACTTTTGGGAGACATGCGTGGGGCCGAAGCAAACAGCGCAGAGGCCCTTTTAAACAAATTTGATGTTATGTAATACACCAGCTAGAACCCATTCACGGGTACAAATAGATACCCTTAAATCCGTCCCAGCTGATATAGGGTCTATTGTAAATAAAGTGGAGGAGAGGGCCGGTTATGGTGTTGAAGTTTGCCATAACAATGCTTAACCACGTTATCGAGGCAGGCGGTGACTTGCCGCTGAGTAGATGGGCCCCTGAAACTGCCATCGTATAAAGACAAAAATATTTAAAATAAATATTTTTTAAACACCCTATAAGTGCAGGCGCACTATATTACCCTACTAGACATACAAACAGATGGACAGCAGAAGCTTAATATGCCTCTGTTCACCTTTCTGGTACGGAATCCTAAAAACTTTACTTTTCTTTATATGAATGGTCATTACAAACATTTCGAAATCCAAACAAAATATTTCGTGCGTTCGTTACGTTTACAACTTAATATTCTTTTTGTTAATTTAAGTGTTAATTACGATTTATGATTACCGATTGCAATTAATCTCGACTGTCAGACTTAATCAATGCCCTTTCGGTATTGAGATGTCACTATTTATTTGGGCCTCGAAATACGACATTGCGTTTACTTTGCCCGACACAGATGTTACTTGTTACCGTTTTGAACTGGTTTTGACACGTCCCGCGACCTTGACGATCGTCTTAGTGATTGGCACGCATCTCACGCGCTACTTTTACTGTATTTTGCATGCATCCATTAGCGTGAGTGATCTTCACGGTCTTGTTATGTGTGCGTGTTATTTGTGTGTGTATGTGTTATACACACAGACACACAACAATCACATAGGAATTAACATACATACACACAAACATGCCGATGACTTATAGGCTAATTTTATTTAATTCTCTTTTTTTTTAATTTTCCCTTACTTTTGTACATTGTCGGCCCGATTCGAAGAATAAGATACGATAACGATAAGTTCTGGTTTAGATAAGTTCTCATTTAGATATCGTTTGTATGTCGTGTAATTGACAGAAGCAGCTCGATTCGGGCAACCAATGTCACTTTGAAGTTAGTAATATCGTAGATAGATCTTATTGGTATCACAGCGGAATCGAAATAAACGTCAATTTTGACATGTCGTTTAGTTATCGATCTTTCCAAGATCTTAAACGTGTCTTAATCATTCTTCGAATCGGGCCGTGTGTCCATAATCTATTTACTGAGTGCCACCTAATTTATCCACTGGGCCTTACTGAAAATCAGCGTCGCGGAGTGTGCCATGTGGCTCAAACCGCTACACCAAGCGGAGTGAGAAACATTTAGCGCAACTCTTCATTTTGTGTAATTATTTTTCAATACAAAAGTAATTAAGGTTTGTAAAATTTTATGAATAAAAAGCTACCTGCACAATCTGACCCTTTGCTCTCGGTATATAAGCTTGACGACCAGTTTGGCCCAGTGGGTAGTGACCCTGCCTACGAAGCCGATGGTCCCGGGTTCAAATCCTGGTAAGGGCATTTATTCGTGTGATGAGCATGGTTATTTGATCCTGAGTCATGGGTGTTATCTATGTATTTAAGTATTTATAAATATTTATATATTATATATATCGTTGTCTAAGTACCCTCAACACAAGCCTTTTAGAGCTTACTGTGGGACTTGGTCAATTTGTGTAATAATGTCCTATAATATTTAATATTTATTTATTTATTATAAGCGGATAAAATCTGCATATCTTAACTTCATTATGCAAACAAATTAAATATATATTATGCAAGCAGATAGTCATCGACACCACACCAATCTCCTGTCAATTACTCCCTGACACAGCTTTTATCGCGGCGATAAAGCGGTAAGCTTTATCGTCGGCGTAAAGTGGGGGCTGTATGAAAAACGATCGCGATTAAAGCTGTAGGCGACGGTTGACAAAGTTAATGCAGTTTCGCCCACGCGGTGAGGTCGAACAGGGTTAAGGGTTTTATTAACATCGCTTACCGCTTGACTATGTTCTCTCTCTGTTTTTTTTCAATCGTTCCCTCTTGACTGAGAATAGATGGGTCAAAAACTTTTTAAGTACAAGTTGAGGTTACGCGGGATTCCTTTGGACATCAACAAATAAACTGACTTCGAAGTCAGTTTATTTTTTTTCGCGCTTTATCCATACTAAAACCGTCTACTTCTTAAAATGTGTATCATGAAAGTAATATAGAAATATACCCAAAACTTTCTTAATTTCCACAGAAAAGACTGAGGTTTTCCCATTATTCCCAAATATTCAGACATGGACACCTAGTTTACCCTCTGGGTTGGAAGGTCAGATGGCAGTCGCTTTCGCAAAAACTAGTGCCTACGCCAAATCTTGGGATTAGTTGTCAAGCGGACCCCATGCTCCCATGAGCCGTGACAAAATGCCGGGACAACGCGAGGAAGAAGAAGACTCACTAACTTGGCAGATACTGGAAGTAGCACTTGGTATAAATACTTAGCGTGGAATATACTACTGTATGACCCAGTAAGGGCTTGACACTCTGAAGACAATTTCAGATCCCTTGTTTTAATACATTCCTACCTCAGCAACCATTAAAGAGCCACAAGTAACTCCTGACAGCTCAAGACAGCACAAATAATTGAAGGTCAGCTTTAAATTTCAATGGCTTAACGAGCGCCCGATTTAATTTAAAAATTCTCTAAGGAAAGAATAACGGGGCGTCTCTAATTGAATTCAGCGGTAGCGAATTCGAATTATTTCTATAAGAAAGGGCAGCGGCGCCGGAGCAAATTGCGCCGACCTGCTCCCGGCGTTGTGTTGCCTTTGCTTGCCCGAGCTCCGGTCAGGAATACTATGGAGAACCATTGTATCTTGACCATCCGTATATCATGTCAAGCGGCATTCAGAAAATCAACCGCGATTGTTGATTAAGTGTAATCTATATAGGTCATCATGATCGTTAGTAACAGCATCTTTATAGATGATAGTTGCGGCGTCTAATGAGTTATTTTGAGAAGGTAGTCTACAGGCTATATCGACTGTGATGGCTTTATAATACAATAGATTATCACCATTTCTTGCTACATTGATCACACATGTCTTGGCTCATGGGTTGATCCAGCAGCTCAGAAAAGTTATATGTTTTAAAGTACGATTGAATCAAATTCCATCGCTGCGTCAGTTTTTGAGTTCATTTTTCAGGCGGTTCACTTCATCATGACCTTGATCTTTATCTCCTTATCACATTTTAACTATAACCAGATCCAATCCAGAGCGGAAATATGGCCTTATTGGAATTCTGGTGTGAGTTTGATTTCTTCACGAAGTTTTCCTTTAATACCGATAAGCAACTAAATATTTACAAATTAGAGAAACTCATTGCTACGAACTAGGGTTCGACCATGCTCGCTACTGCTATACAACCAGAATTCAGCTCACCTCATCCAAGAAACTTATGTCCATGAATTTAGGTACACACAGAACAAACATTTTGGGAAGCGAAAAATACGCACAAAGAAGAGAGGCAGCTTATATATCTTTGATTTTATATTCTACATTCTGTTTCGAGTCTGTTTAATTAAAATCCCCCCATTGACCTAAGATACTCTCAATTTTATCGTATCTCATCGTACCTGCAACATTCTAACAATCAAGTTAGACTATCACATGCATGATGCAGAAGATGAAATCGCATATCAACTTCCATCGTACCAACTTCCAAGCATTCGACCTGTCCATACTCGGCAAGTGCACAGAATACCAGACCTCTTTTGTCTGCCGCCGCCATCTCCCATTGGTCCATTTTAATGAGCTCCGATCAATGGGCGTAATTATTTCTCGTATCATTCTTTCATTCTTTGTAATCATTGTTCGTCGCGAGCGCGCTGTCATCTCTTATGGCTAGGCCGCTGTTTTTGTGCGTTTTGGCGAATATCCATATGCGTCTCGTCCAATTATTGTGCGTATGTTGGACAATGCATAAAAGGCTGATCTTGGGTTTCTTGTTGACAAGGCTTGTTTGTTGTTGTGTGCAAGCTAAGGCTTAGTGGACCAGTTGGTTTGGCCCCTGAAATAGTGTTATACTCGTACATACTCGTACATACATAGAAAATAAATTAATATTAAAAAAATAGCTCTTTTAATTTTTTTAAAATTTAGACTTCAAACCTGTTATTTTTTAAATCTATTTCAAAGGAATAATATAATAAAGTCATAAACAAATTATAATTGAAGGATTTAAAAACCTGCCGTTCGAATCAGGTTCGGTAAATTGTATGTTAAATTATTAAGTTAAATTCAACTGATCCTAATTTTGCAAAAAGAATTGTAACCAATATATTACATACATACATACATACACAAGAAGCCTGAAAGTTTCACCCATAATAGAAAAAGTAAGAGCGAATCGCCTAGCGTGGTATGGGCATTTGATATGGAGCGTATAGCGTGGTATGGAGGGTTGAAAGTCACGACACATGAAAGGTATTACGAATGAATGTGGAGGGATGGAACGGGAGAGGAAAACCTAAGAAAAGGTGGATGGATTGTGTGAGAGATTACATGAAACGAACGCGAGTGAACGATGTGATGACGGGTGACAGAAAGATATGGAAGAAAAAGACATGCTACGCCGACCCCAAATGAATGGGATAAGGGCAAGCGAATGATGATACATACATACACACATACATACTGGGTACACTTTCAAATTTTGGTTAGGTTTTAACAACCAATTTTTTTTTATACATTGATGAATTATCAACGTAATTTTGTAATGTCTCTTCTTGATTGGACTATTTTGTTTTGATAACACAGGTTAATTTTTTTCTCCACTAACTTTTATGGCTGTTAATGACTTAATTAGAACCATTATTAACAGAACCAATAGCGAGTCGTCTCTTCTGATAAACTGGAATCCCATAGCCTTTACTATAAGCCAAACTGATGCGCCTGGCCTGAAAAAAAACGGAATTAAAGTATTCTATAAATATATTTAGATACTAAAACCGATTTTTTTGTTACAAATCGATCTGTTGGCGCCTTTTGCCCATTCAAGTCCTAATTTTTGTGTAAGTAGTAACAAATCATTTTGTTACTGTTATGCAAATATTTCTTTCAGTGTATGGAAATGTTTTGAAACCATTCGACTTTCTTACAGATTTAGAGACTACATTATACTAGAAACAAGCTACCAGCAACAATGTTTTGTGAAAACAAGCCCCTGTTACCAGTAGGGAGGATATGCCGATTCCAGCTCACTTTAGGTATTTATCTCCCCCTCCCCCCTCACCCCTCCCCCCCCTCAACCCCCCTCACCCCCCCCCCCTCACCCCCCTCACCACCCCCTCACCCCCCCTCACCCCCCTCACCCCCTCCCCCTCACCCCCCCTCTCCCCTCCCCCCTCCCCCCCCTCTCCCCCCTCCCCCCCCCCCCCTCCCCGCCCCCCTCCCCCACCTTCCCCGCCGCCGCCTTCCCCCCCCCCCCCCGCCCCCCCCTCCCCGCCGCTGCCCCTGGCCTGCGCCACTTGGTAGTTCGGCAAAGATCCGTTAGATGGCGCCACTAGCCCCCCCCTTCCCGCCGCCTCCCCGCCCTCCCCCGCCCCCTCCCCGCCGCTGCCCCTGGCCCTGCGCCCCTTGGTAGTTGTGCATATATCCTCGCCAGTTGGCGCTACTTTCTATGTTTAAGGTATTTATCTCCCGAGGGAAAACTTCGCTAAAATAGATGGCACCACTTTGTACGTGTACGACAAACAAAAAGTGACGAGGTGGCCTCCAGTGGCGAAGGTCGGATTCGAACCAGCGTCTTTAGCTGACCGGGGCGTCTTTAGCCAGTTAACGTCATGAACCCCTAGGCCACCCCGTCACGGTGAAACTGGTCCTAATTTCTCGTTACTGGCTCAATTTAGGTATTTATCTCCCGACGTGTTGCATCAGCCGCCACCGTGGCGCCGACGGCCACCTGCAAATTCCTACGTGGGCGTCGAGGTCGATCGAGATAAGAGAGAGAATAAGTTAGATTTAAAATATGCATATATATATTTATATGTTTATATATTGGCGCTACTTTGTATGTATCTGACGCCACAGAGCACGTGTACGCGTCAAGGTCCAGGTCGATGGCATCGGCTTGCTCCAGGTGCGGTTGGTTTTGGAGCTTGTGGTCAACAAATATATGGACTTTGTACTTTTCCAACTGCCCAATAAGTTTGTTTTAAAATATGCATACGGGCATATTTGCAAGAGCACATAATATAGAGTGGTTAAAACCGGATAGAAAAATGTATATTTTCTTGAATACCTGGGTATTCGATATTTATCCAGG